>NW_022473702.1:0-45568 GCF_009769535.1 Thamnophis elegans | reverse complement strand
GCTGTGAGGCTTTGCTGGGGCCCCTCCCAGAGCCAAAGGCCCCCCCCTCCCGCTGTCCGCCCTTCACCCAGACCCCCCTCCCAGCCTCGGGGCTCAGCTGCAGCTCAGCAGGGGCCTGTTGCAAAGCCAATTAGCCCCCATCCTTTAATGGGATTAGCCAATTAGCAGCTCAGGCCGGAGAGCCCTCCCACAGGAACCTTCGGCAGGAAGGAGGCCCGGGTGGATCCCTTGGAGGTCTTCTAGTCCAACCCCCTGCTTAGGTGAAAAGCAGGCTGAGGGTCCCATGTAATCCCTCCCCTCCTAACCCAGAGGAGGTTTCTACCTGCCCCCTGCCCGAAGAGAAGGTGTCCAGGGATGGGTCCCTAAAGGCGTGCCTCCTTGAGATCCGGTATGCTGCCATTTCAGTTTTGATTGGCTTCCAGAAAAGGGCCGGCCTGTCTCAAGAGGTCCCCCAGCTCCTTGTCGGAGTCAGAGCCAAGTCCTTGGCCAGGACGGCCGGTCCTACTTAGGAATCCACAGGTAGTCCTCGACGTACGACCACAATGGAGCCTGACATTTCCTCTGCTAAGTGAGACATGGAAGTTTTGCCCCATTTTACCTTTCTTGCCACCGTTGGTAAGTGAATCACCGCAGCTGTTAAGTAAGTCACATGGTTGTTAAGTGATTCTGGCTTCCCCATCAACTTTGCTGGTCAGGTGGACACAAAAGGGGAATCACATGACCCCGGGACACTGCAACCGTCATAAATACGAGTCGGTTGCCAAACGCCTAAATGACATGACTCTGGGGATGTGGCAACGTCTGTTAAGTGTGGAAAGTGGTTCTGAATCACTTTTTTCAAGGCCATTGTGACTTTGAATGGTTGTAACTTGAGGACTACCTGTATAACAGAATAACAGAGTTGGAAGGGACCCTGGAGGTCTTCTAGTCCAACCCCCTGCTCAAACAGGAGAGACCCTCTATCATTCCAGACAAATGGCTCTCCAGTCTCTTAAAAACCTCCAGAGATGCAGAAGGGAGGGAGGGAGGGGGGAAGGAAAGAAGGAGGGAAGGAAAGAAGGAAGGAAAGAAGGAGAGAAGGAAGAAGGGAGGAGGGAGGGAAAGAAAGAAGGAAGGAATGAAAGGAGGGAGGGATGAAAGGGAGGGAGGAGGGAAGGAAGGAAGGAGGGAAGGAAGGAAGGAAGGAAGGAAAGAAAGAAGGAAGGAGGGAAGGATGAAAGGGAGGGATGAAAGGGAGGGAGGGAATGAAAGAAGGAAGGAAGGAAGGAAGGAAAGAAGGAAGGAGGGAAGGATGAAAGGGAGGGAGGGAATGAAAGAAGGAAGGAAGGAAGGAGGGAATGAAAGAAGGAAGGAAGGAAGGAAAGAAAGTAGGAGGGAAGGATGAAAGGGAGGGAGGGATGAAAGGGAGGGAGGGAGGGAGGAGGGAAGGAAAGAAGGAAGGAAGGAAAGAAGGAGGGAAGGAAGGAGGGAGGAGGGAGGGAAAGGAGGGAAGGAAAGGAGGGAGGGATGAAAGGGAGGGAGGAGAGAAGGAAGAAAGGAAGGAAGGAGGGAAGGAAGGAAGGAAAGAAGGGAGGAAGGAGGGAGGGATGAAAGGGAGGGAGGAGGGAAGGAAAGAAGGAAGGAAGGAAGGAAGGAAGGAAGGAAGAAAGGAAAGAAGGAAGGAAGGGAGGAGGGAGGGAAGGATGAAAGGGAGGGAGGGAGGAAGGAAGGAAGGATAATAGAGTTGAAAGGGACCTTGGAGGTCTTCTAGTCCAACCTTCCTGCTCAAACAGGAGAGACCCTCTATCATTCCAGACAAATGGCTCTCCGGTCCCTTCTTAAAAACCTCCAGAGATGCAGAAGGGAGGGAGGGAAGGAAAGAAGGAAGGAAGAAAAGAAGGAAGGAGGGAGGGAGGGAAGGAAAGAAGGAAGGAAGGAGGGAAGGATGAAAGGGAGGGAATGATGGGAGGGAGGGAGCGAGTGAGGGAGGAAGGAAGGAGGGAGGGAGAGAAGGAAGGCAGAATAACAGAGTTGGAAGGGACCTTGGAGGTCTTCTAGTCCAACCCTCCTGCTCAAAGAGGAAACCCTCTACCATTTCACACAAATGTCTCTCCAGTCTCCTCTTGAAAACCTCCAGTGTTGGAGCACCCATAACTTCTGGTGGCCAGCCGTTCCACCGATTAATTGTTAGACGGTAACTTCCCCAACTCCAGGGGTGGACTTCCAGGCCCCATCATCCCCAACCACCACACTTAGAAGGCAGCAGGGCCGGGATAACTCCTTCCACTTTCCCCCCCTCAGGCCTTAAACCCAAGCGTGGCAAATGATGGGAGTCCTCTCGGAAGGTCTGCCTAAGGAATTTAAAAGCCTTTTGCGATAAACCTTAATCCAGGGAGATAATGCGGGATTAGGTTGGGGATGGAGGATGGCCCAGAGCTTCCTCATCCGACTGAAAAACCGTGCCACAGAGTCGAATAAAATAGAATAACGGAGTTGGGAGGGACCTTGGAGGTCTTCTAGTCCAACCCCGCCGGAATACAGAGTAACAGAGTTGGAAGGGACCCCTAGAGGTCTTCTAGTCTACCCCTCCCCTGCTCAGGTAGGGAACTCTATAGCAGTGTTTCTCAACCTTGGCAACTTGAAGATGTCTGGACTTCAACTCCCAGAATTCCCCAGCAGTGGTTAGGACAGTGTTTCTCAACCTTGGCAACTTGAAGATGTCCGGACTTCAACTCCCAGAATTCCCCAGCAGTGGTTAGGACAGTGCTTCTCAACCTTGTCAACTTGAAGATGTCCGGACTTCAACTCCCATTCGCTGGCTGGGGAATTCTGGGAGTTGAAGTCCGGACATCTTCAAGTTGCCAAGGTTGAGAAACACTGCTCTACAGCATCTTAAACCAAAGGGTTCTCCAATTTCTTCTGTAAAACCTTCCAGTGATGGAGCATTTACAATTTCTGGGCCAGTTTGTTCCACTGGTTAATTGTTCTGACTGTCAGGAAATTCCTCTTCAGTTCTAAGTTGCTTCTCTCCTTGATTACTTCCCATCCATTAAATCAGAATAGATCCGGAAGGGACCTTGGAGGTCTTCTAGTCCAACCAAGGGTGGGTTTCTGCCAGTTCTAAGCTCTTCTATAGAAGAGGTTCCACAAATCTACCGTGCCATTTAGAACCGGTTCCAGCTCCCTCCCTCCCCCCGCCCGTCCGCACATCATCAAGATGAAGAGCGAGAGGAGGAATTCTGGGAGTTGAAGTCCACAAGTCTTAAAGCTGCCAAGTTTGAACACCCCTGGGGTTTTTTCCCCTAAAGGTTTAGGGGTGCAAGGGTCCTGTAACTTTGCAGCTTTAAGACTTGCGTGCTTCAAATGCCAGAGTTCCTGAGCCAACATGACAGGAGGAGGAATTCTGGGATTGAAGTCCACAAGTCTTAAAGCTGTCAAGTTTGAACACCCCTGGGTTTTTTTTTCTAAAGGGTTAGAGGGTCTTGTAACTTGACAGCTTTAAGGCTTGCGTGCTTGAAATGCCAGAGTTCCTGAGCCAACATTTTGGTTGCTAAGCAAGAGCGTTGTTAAGTGAGTTTCACCACATTTTACAAGTTGGCCACGCCCACGCAGTCACATGGCTGCCAAGCCACTCCTACTCAGTCACATGGCCAGCAAGCCACTCCCACCCAGCCACATGGCCAGCAAGCCACTCCCACAAAGCAGGACACACCTACAGAAGAGGTTCTAAAAATATTTGAAACCCACCACTGAGTCCAGCCCCCTGCCTAGGCAGGAGACCCTACACCATTTCAGACAAATGGCTATCCAGCATCTTCTTAAAGACTTCCAGTGTTGGGGCATTCACAACTTCTGGAGGCAAATCCTGTTCCACTGATTAATTGTTCTGACTGTCAGGAAATTCCTCCTCAGTTCTAAGTTGCTTCTCTCCTTGATTAGTTTCCACCCATTGCTTCTTGTCCTGCCCTCAGGTGCCTTGGAGAATAGCTTGACTCCCTCTTCTTTGGGGCAACCCCTGAGATATTGGAAGACTGCTATCATGTCTCCCCTAGTGCTTTTCATTAATACAATTACAGTACAATACAATACAATAGCAGAGTTGGAAGGGACCTTTGAGGTCTTCTAGTCCAACCCCCTGCCTAGGCAGGAAACCCTATACCGTTTCAGACAAATGGCTATCCAACTTCTTCTTAAAGACTTCCAGTGTTGGGGCATTCACAACTTCTGGAGGCAATTTCTGTTCCACTGATTAATTGTTCTAACCGTCAGGAAATTCCTCCTCAGTTCTAAGTTGCTTCTCTCCTTGATTAGTTTCCACCCATTGCTTCTTGTTCTACCCTCAGGTGCCTTGGAAAATAGTTTGACTCCCTCTTCTTTGGGGCAACCCCTGAGATATTGGAAGACTGCTATCATGTCTCCCCTAGTGCTTTTCATTAATACAATTACAGTACAATACAATACAATAGCAGAGTTGGAAGGGACCTTTGAGGTCTTCTAGTCCAACCCCCTGCCTAGGCAGGAAACCCTATACCGTTTCAGACAAATGGCTATCCAACTTCTTCTTAAAGACTTCCAGTGTTGGGGCATTCACAACTTCTGGAGGCAATTTCTGTTCCACTGATTAATTGTTCTGACTGTCAGGAAATTTCTCCTCAGTTCTAAGTTGCTTCTCTCCTTGATTAGTTTCCACCCATTGCTTCTTGTCCTGCCCTCAGGTGCCTTGGAGAATAGCTTGACTCCCTCTTCTTTGGGGCAACCCCTGAGATATTGGAAGACTGCTATCATGTCTCCCCTAGTGCTTTTCATTAATACAATTACAGTACAATACAATACAATAGCAGAGTTGGAAGGGACCTTTGAGGTCTTCTAGTCCAACCCCCTGCCTAGGCAGGAAACCCTATACCGTTTCAGACAAATGGCTATCCAGCATCTTCTTAAAGACTTCCAGTGTTGGGGCATTCACAACTTCTGGAGGCAAATCCTGTTCCACTGATTAATTGTTCTGACTGTCAGGAAATTCCTCCTCAGTTCTAAGTTGCTTCTCTCCTTGATTAGTTTCCACCCTTCCTTCCTTCCTTCCTTCCTTCCTTCCTTCCTTCCTTCCTTCCTTCTCCCTCTACCTATTGCCCTTCCTTCCCTCCTTCCTCCCTCCATCCCCTTTCCTTCCTTGTTTACTCCCTTCTCTTTCCCTCGTTCCTTCTTTCCTCCCTCTCCCCCTTCTCTTTTTCTCCTCCCTCCCTCCCTCCCTTTCTTCCTCTCTTTCTTCCACATAGGCCTGGAAAGGACCATGGAGGTCATCTACTCCAACCCCGCCCTGCTGTTCCACTGCTTAATAGCTCTATCTGGACATTCCTCCTTATTTCCAACCTGGATCTTCTCTGGATGGGATAAGGATTCCTGCCTTGGGTAGGGGGTTCGACTAGAAGACCTCCAAGGTCCCTTCCAACCCCATGGATCCATCACTGTCACCACAAGCTGCGCCTGGCGCAAGGCCTTCGATTCAGTAAATGCCTCTGAGTCCCGGAGCCCACATTCCAGATGTGGGAATTCAGATTATTTCCATCCACTCCTGCAACGAAATCTTGCGAAATCCATCTCGGGCGTCTCAGCCAGAATCAAAAGTCAGTCAAACAGCCCGACGACAATCGCAATAAATAGACACGCCGGGTCAGTTGAGGACGACAATTCACCGCAAAGTCCCATCCGTGGCCTCGACTTCCCCTTACAAGCCATCCCAGGCAACCGAATTGTTTTTGGAAGAAGCAGCAACTTGTTGATGGTGGCACGACATTTAAAAAAAAGGAAAAATAACAATTGACATCCTCGCCAGATATAACACTTTTCAATTCCCCCCCCCCCGCCACAAAAAGTTCCACTTTGTTTTTGTTTTGTTTTTTATAAATTCCTGCCCTTCCAAGTTGTTGCTGATTCTAATAGCCCCCTCCCCTCCCCTCTCTTGGCTGGACCTTGCAAAGATAGACTGCTTGGGGACAGGGAAGCCTTGCCTGCTGGCAGCTCCTGCAAAAAATATATATATAAGAATTGGCACGGAGAGAAGGAGAGAAGAAAGGAGGGAAGGAAGGAGGGAAGGAAGGAGAGAAGGAAGGGGGGAAGGTAGGAGGAAAGGAAGGGGGGAAGGAAGGAGAGGAGGAGAGAAGAAAGGAGGGAAGGAAGCAGGGAAGGAGGAGGGAAGGAGAGAAGAAAGGGGGGAGGGAAGGAGGGAAGGGGGAAGGAGGGAGGGAAGGAAGGAGGGAAGGAAGGAGAGTAGGAGAGAAGAAAGGAGGGAAGGAAGCAGGGAAGGAGGAGGGAAGGAGAGAAGAAAGGGGGGAGGGAAGGGGGAAGGAGGGAGGGAAGGAAGGAGGGAAGGAAGGAGAGTAGGAGAGAAGAAAGGAGGGAAGGAAGGAGGGAAGGAAAGAAGAAGAAGTAGGAATGTTGTAAGATAAGTTTAGTTTTGGTTTATTTGTATGCCGCCCTTCTCCAGGAGGGACTCAGGGCGGAGATGGAGTTATGGGATGGTAAGAAAGCAATTTCAAGTATATTGTCAACTGTAGGGGAAAAATTGTTATAAATACATATTATTAATAACAGTTATGAGATCATATAATTGTGAATGTATATATGAAATTAATAAAAAAAAATTTAAAAAAAGAATTGGCACGGATTCACCGAAAGCCTCTTTTTAAAAAATTTTTAAAGAAAAAAAACCCTGCAATTTGTCACGATTTGACCTCCTCTGAGGTTTTTTTAAATATATATATATATATATATATATATATATATATATATATATATATATATATATATATCTTCCTTCCTTCCATCCATCCTTCCTTCCATCCATCCATCCATCCTTGCTTACTTTCATCCATCCATCCACCCTTCCTTCCTTCTTTCTATGCTTCCTTCCTTCCTTCCTTCTTGTCTCTTTTCCTCCCTTCCATCCATCCATAACATCCTTCCTTCCTTCTATTCATCCTTCCATCCATCCATAACATCCTTCCTTCCATCCATCCATAACATCCTTCCTTCTATCCATCCTTCCATCCATCCATCCTTCCTTACATCCATCCATCCATCCATCCATTCATCCATCCTTCCTTCTTTCTATGCTTCTTTCCTTCCTTCCTTCCTTCCTTCCTTCCTTCCTTCCTTCCTTCCTTCCTTCCATCCTTCCTTCCTTCCCAAGCAGTAGCCCTTAGACTTATATACCGCTTCCCAGTGCTTTCCAGCCCTTTCTAAGCGGTTTACAGAGTCAGCCTCTTTCCCCCAACAACCTGGGTCCTCGTTTGACCCACCCAAATATCAATTCTCTTCGCTCCCGTTGACGATGCTTAACTAAATTAGCCTTTTGATGGTTTCTCCTTTCAACAAATCTGTCTAAACCCCATTACAGCCATCCGCGCCTCTTCTCCTGCAGAAGTCCTGGCATTAATGGCAAGCCATCCATCCCTGATTAGCCACAAATCATGGCTAAATCTACCCGGAAAATGCCTCTCTAATAGACTCCTGCCCTGGCACACAAGGAAAAGATGCAAATGAAGCAGATTTATTGATTTATGTGCCTCTCCATTCGCGGTAAGTACTCCGAGAGGCAATATTGGCAATTAAAATATGGAAACCACATTTTTAAAATGATGAACAATTAACAGCCGAAGGGGGGGGGGGACGGGACGTCCCTTGGCTGCCCTTCGAAAGCGGAAAGGATCTGCAGCCCAGCTGCAGAGGGCAGCCAGAATCCACTCTGCACCCTCCAGATGTGCAGATTTCAACTCTCAACATCCTCCCCGGCCAGCTGGGGGATTGGGAGAAGGGGCAAATTCCAGACATCTGGGGAAGGGCACATACGTGTTAGCTTAGGAGAAATGCGGGTTTTATTTTTTCCACAAAATGGGTGGAAGTGGGTTTCTAAAAGGGGGTGTGTGGAGGTGGGGGGAGAACCTTAAAAGTCTCAGGGTGGGGGAAAGTGAAGGGTGCAAATCTGTACACCAATTGTACTCGAGCTTTTCCTGCAGGGGAAATGGTTTTATCCGATGACTCCCTAATCCATTGGAGCGCTGATGATGTTACCTAGTTGGGTAATGAAAGGTCTGAAAGGAAGCAACCAAGCGCCAGAGAGCACTAAGGACCTCACAGTCCCCCTCCTCCTCCTCCTCCTCTTCCTCTCCACAAACCCCACTTCCTCTTAGCATTGATGATGTTCCCTAGTTGGGTCATGAAACGTCTGCGAGAAAACCATCAACCTCAGAGAGCACCAAGGACCCTATAGTCTTCCTCCTCCATTCCTCCCTCTTCTTCCTCCTCCTCCACTCCTCTTCCTCCTCCTCTCCACAAACCCCCCTCCCTTCTAGCACTGATGATGTTGCCTAGTTTGCTCATGAAATGTCTGCAAGAAAACCCCCAAGCTCAGAGAGCACCAAGGACCCCCCCCCCACAGGCTTCCTCCCCCTCCCTCTCCTCCTCTTCCTTTCTACAAACCCCACTTCCTTCTAGCACTGATGATGTTCCCTAGTTGGGTCATGAAACGTCTGCAAGAAAACCCCCAAGCACAGAAGGCACCAAATTTTAACCCTGAGCTGCAAAATATTCTCCTTTATTGAATCTTTAAATTCCTCCTAGATTTACAACCAAGGCCCAAAGTTTTTTTTTTTTTAAATTTTTTGGGAGTAATGCAGAGAATTTAGTCCAAGGCGACATTTTCCTGCCTTTTCTCCTCCTCCTCCTCTCACCAAACCCCGCTCCCTTCCAGCACTGATGATGTTACCTAGTTGGATCATTAAAAGTTTGCAAGAAAACCCCCAAGCTGAGAGAGCACCAAGGACCCCCACAGTTCTCCTCCTCTTCCTCCCCCTTCCACCCTAGTCTTCTCCTCCCCTTCTTCTTTCAACCACTTCACAACTCTCCTTACTATCTAGCACTGATGATGTTACCTAGTTTGGTTACGAAACGTCTGCAAGGAAAGCTCGGAGAACACCAAGGGCCCCACAATCTTTCTCCTCCTCTTCCTTCTCTTCTCCCCCCCCCCCCCCGCTTCTAGCACGGATGATGTTGCCTAGTTTGGTTATGAAACGTCTGTAAGAAAACCACCCAGCTCAGAGAGAGCCAAATAGTTCAGCTACAAAATATTCTTCTCTATTGGACTAAATCGTCCTCTGGCCACAGTTTAAAAAAACTGAGAAATTGGTGCTTTCTGGCTCAAAGGCAGCATTTGGGGGAAACCTGGCTTGTACCCGTTTAGAAATCTGCATAAAAATCAATCGCAGAGATAAACACGCAGTGCCCTCTTTGGAGGGAAGCATCCAGAAAACGAGGAAAAAACCCGAATTCTAACAATCTGGAGACCTTTTGCCAAAAAGTAAATTGGACTTTTTCCCCCACCACCACGATAGTTCCACCAGCATCATTTACTGAGAGGAAAGATTTACTTCTAGTAACGACAATATAGTACAGGTAGTCCTCGATTTACGACCATCATTAAGCCCACAAATTGATGTTGCTAAGTGAGACGTCGGTTCGGTGAGTTTTTGCCCCATGTTACGACCTTTTTTTTTGCCATTGTGGTTAAGTGAATCACTGCAGTGGTTACGTTAGCAACACGGTCGTTAAGTGAATCCGGCTTCCCTCCCATTGACTTTGCTTGTCAGATGGCCGCAAAAGGGGATCACGTGACAACCCTCCCCCCTGGGACACTACGACCGTCATAAGTACAGGCCCGTTGCCAAATGTCTGATGGTCGTCATCACATGATCAATGGTCGTAAATGTGAGAAACGGTCATCAATTGCGTATTTCAATGCCGCTGTAACTTTGAGTAGTCACTAAATGAACTGTCGTTAAGTCAAGGACCGCCTGTAATTGCTCGTAAGGATCAGAAAAGGTATTTCTTTCTGAATAACAGTAGAACTTAAGGGGCAATTAAGGAAAATATATATGTATGTAGGTATGTATTGTGTCACAACCCCTAGTATGCCCAAATATGGGAGGGAGCATATTGCTTCCCTTTTTCTGTCTTTCGACTCACCCTAGGAGCCATCCAAGCAGAAAGCCATTTTTTTAATGTTTCCTTTGTTATATTTGTGTTGCATTTGTGCTGATAAATAAATAAAGGGAGACTAGTATAGATCTATTTCAAGCTATTTAGCTCTCATCAGCTCGCCATACCCTTACTGGGATTCGAACCTGGGCTGTATTACATCTTAGGCAGATGTGTTAACCACTAAGCCACAGGCTCTCCTCCTTTATCAGCAAAGCCAGGGAAATAGGTATTTATTGTGTCACAACCCCTTATATGCCCAAATATGGGAGGGAGCATACTGCTTCCCTTTTTCTGTCTATCAGCTCACCAAAAGACAGAAATCTATATCTATATCTATATCTGTATCTGTATCTGTATCTGTATCTGTATCTGTATCTGTATCTATGTATGTATGTATGTATGTATGTATGTATGTATGTATGTATGTATCTATCTATCTATCTATCTATCTATCTATCTATCTATCTATCTATCTATCTATCTATCTATCTATCTATCATCTCCCTAATTATCCCTTAAGTTCTACTGTTATTAATATATTTAGAGCCGAGGTGGCGCAGTGGTTAGGGTGCAGTACTGCAGGCCACTTCAGCTGACTGCTATCTGCAGTTCAGCGGTTCTAATCTCACCGGCTCAGGGTTGACTCAGCCTTCCATCCTTCCGAGGTGGGTAAAGTGAGGACCCAGACTGTGGGGGCGATATGCTGACTCTGCAAACCGCTTAGAGAGGGCCGAAAGCCCTATGAAGCGGTAGATAAATCTAACTGCTATTGCTATTGCTATATATTGCTCTAAACATGTGTATTAATAGTAGAATTATATGGCTTAAAGAGCTGGAAAGAACATGAATAGAAATACCTTAAATATATATATATATCCCTAATTGCCCCTTAAGTTCTACTGTTATTAATATATTTAGTTATTAATTATATATATTACTCTAAACATGTGTATTAAAAAGAATCAGAAACATGCGATTCTCAAACAAACCGACAGACAGAAAAATATTTCAGGCAGCTGAAGTGCCCGGAAAAGATATTTGTCCAAGGAGGTGAAAAAAGAACTCGCGAGGCACTTGGGGGCATTTTTCAACCACCCCCTGGGTGACTGGGTGCTGGGATAGATGGAGGGATAGATGGACGGACGGACAATCCTTGAAATAACCTTCCCCAGATCATGTATGGATTTAGAGCCCTGACGGCAAACCCCTGGCACATGTGCCACAGGTGGCACGCAAGCTCAGTTGCAACCCGCATGCCCTCGTGCCTCTTGCCAGCCGGCTGGTTTTGGGGTATCTGGTGCCTGCGGGAGAGGCGCGTGAATGCGTGGGGGAGTAGGGGGAGGTCTAACATACATGCGCAGGGGGGAGCAGGTGCATGCACGGGTTTGTGAGTGGCACAGTTCCCCGATGCCCCATTTTTTTGTGCCAGGAGGCTTCAGGGAGGCTCTTCTTTGGGGCAGCCCTTGAGATATTGGAAGACGGCTATCATGTCTCCCCTAGTCCTTCTTTCCATTAAACTAGACATACCCAGTTCCTGCAACCGTTCTTCATATGTTTTAGCCTCCAGTCCCCTAATCCTCTTTCTAGCTCTTCTCTACACCCTTTCTTTTACAATACAATAGCAGAGTTGGAAGGGACCTTGGAGGTCTTCTAGTCCAACCCCCTGCCTAAGCAGGAAACCCTATACCATCTCTGACAAATGGCTATCCAGGATCTTCCTAAAGACTTCCAATGTTGGGGCATTCACAAGTTCTGGAGGCAACTTCTGTTCCACCGATTCATTGTCCTCACTGTCAGGAAATTCCTCCTCAGTTCTAAGTTGCTTCTCTCCTTGATTAGTTTCCACCCATTGCCCTTCCTTCCTTCCTTCCTTCCCTCCCTCCCTCCCTCCTTCCCTTCCCTTCCCTTCCCTCCTTCACTGTTCCACTGGTTAATTGTTCTAACTGTCAGGAAGTTTCTCCTTAGTTCTACGTTGCTTCTCTCCTTGATTAGTTTCCACCCATTGCCCTTCCTTCCTTCCTTCCTCCCTCCCTCCCTCCCTCCCTCCCTCCCTCCCTTTCTTCACTGTTCCACTGATTAATATTAGTATAAAAAAGATGCAGAGACTCTGGAAAGAGTGCAGAGAAGAGCAAGAAAGAGGATTAGGAGACTAAAACATATGAAGAACGGTTGCAGGAACTGGGGATGTCTAGTTGAATGGAAAGAAGGACCAGGGGAGACATGATAGCAGTCTTCCAATATCTCAGGGGTTGCCCCAAAGAAGAGGGAGTCAAGCTGTTCTCCAAGGCACCTGAGGGTAGAACAAGAAGCAATGGGTGGAAACTAATCAAGGAGAGAAGCAACTTAGAACTGAGGAGAAACTTCCTGACAGTTAGAACAATTAACCAGTGGAACAGCGAAGGAGGGAAGGGAAGGGAAGGGAAGGAGGGAGGGAGGGAGGGAAGGAAGGAAGGAAGGAAGGAAGGAGTTGTTTCAGAAGGAAGGGAAGTCTTGAGTTTACTATAGGAGGGAGGGAGGGAAGGAAGGAAGGAAGGAAGGAAGGAAGGAAGGAAGGAGTTGAGTTTCAGAAGGAAGGGAAGTCTTGAGTTTACTATAGGAGGGAGGAAAGGAAGGAAGGAAGGAAGGAAGGAGTTGAGTTTCAGAAGGAAGGGAAGTCTTGAGTTTACTGGAGGAGGGAGGGAGGGAGGGAGGGAGGGAAGGAAGGAAGGAAGGAAGGAGTTGAGTTTCAGAAGGGAGGGAGGTCTTGAGTTTACTATAGGAGGGAGGAAAGAAAGGAAGGAAGGAAGGAAGGAAGGAAGGAGTTGAGTTTCAGAAGGAAGGGAAGTCTTGAGTTTACTGTAGCAGGGAGGGAAGAAAGAAAGGAAGGAAGGAAGGAAGGAAGGAAGGAAGGAAGGAAGGAGTTTCAGAAGGAAGGGAGGTCTTGAGTTTACTATAGGAGGGAGGAAAGAAAGGAAGGAAGGAAGGAAGGAAAGAAGGAGTTGAGTTTCAGAAGGAGGGGAAGTCTTGAGTTTACTATAGGAGGGAGGAAAGAAAGGAAGGAAGGAAGGAAGGAAGGAAGGAAGGAAGGAAGGAAGGAAGGAAGGAAGGAGTTGAGTTTCAGAAGGAAGGGAAGTCTTGAGTTTACTGTAGGAGGGAGGAAAGAAAGAAAGGAAGGAAGGAAGGAAGGAAGGAAGGAAGGAAGGAAGGAGTTGAGTTTCAGAAGGAAGGGAAGTCTTGAGTTTACTGTAGGAGGGAGGAAAGAAAGGAAGGAAGGAGGGAAGGAAGGAAGGAAGGAGTTGAGTTTCAGAAGGAGGGGAAGTCTTGAGTTTACTATAGGAGGGAGGAAAGAAAGGAAGGAAGGAAGGAAGGAAGGAAGGAAGGAAGGAGTTTCAGAAGGAAGGGAGGTCTTGAGTTTACTATAGGAGGGAGGAAAGAAAGGAAGGAAGGAAGGAAGGAAGGAAGGAAGGAGTTGAGTTTCAGAAGGAGGGGAAGTCTTGAGTTTACTATAGGAGGGAGGAAAGAAAGAAAGGAAGGAAGGAAGGAAGGAAGGAAGGAAGGAAGGAAGGAAGGAAGGAAGGAAGGAGTTGAGTTTCAGAAGGAAGGGAAGTCTTGAGTTTACTGTAGGAGGGAGGAAAGAAAGGAAGGAAGGAGGGAAGGAAGGAAGGAAGGAAGGAAGGAAGGAAGGAGTTTCAGAAGGAAGGGAGGTCTTGAGTTTACTATAGGAGGGAGGAAAGAAAGGAAGGAAGGAAGGAAGGAAGGAAGGAAGGAAGGAAGGAAGGAAGGAGTTGAGTTTCAGAAGGAAGGGAAGTCTTGAGTTTACTGTAGGAGGGAGGAAAGAAAGGAAGGAAGGAGGGAAGGAAGGAAGGAAGGAAGGAAGGAGTTTCAGAAGGAAGGGAGGTCTTGAGTTTACTATAGGAGGGAGGAAAGAAAGGAAGGAAGGAAGGAAGGAAGGAAGGAGTTGAGTTTCAGAAGGAAGGGAAGTCTTGAGTTTACTGTAGGAGGGAGGAAAGAAAGGAAGGAAGGAGGGAAGGAAGGAAGGAAGGAAGGAAGGAGTTGAGTTTCAGAAGGAGGGGAAGTCTTGAGTTTACTATAGGAGGGAGGAAAGAAAGGAAGGAAGGAAGGAAGGAAGGAAGGAGTTTCAGAAGGAAGGGAGGTCTTGAGTTTACTATAGGAGGGAGGAAAGAAAGGAAGGAAGGAAGGAAGGAAGGAGTTGAGTTTCAGAAGGAGGGGAAGTCTTGAGTTTACTATAGGAGGGAGGAAAGAAAGAAAGGAAGGAAGGAAGGAAGGAAGGAAGGAAGGAAGGAAGGAGTTGAGTTTCAGAAGAAAGGGAAGTCTTGAGTTTACTATAGGAGGGAGGAAAGAAAGGAAGGAAGGAGGGAAGGAAGGAAGGAAGGAAGGAGTTTCAGAAGGAAGGGAGGTCTTGAGTTTACTATAGGAGGGAGGAAAGAAAGGAAGGAAGGAAGGAAGGAAGGAAGGAAGGAAGGAAGGAAGGAAGGAAGGAGTTGAGTTTCAGAAGAAAGGGAAGTCTTGAGTTTACTATAGGAGGGAGGAAAGAAAGGAAGGAAGGAAGGAAGGAGTTTCAGAAGGAAGGGAGGTCTTGAGTTTACTATAGGAGGGAGGAAAGAAAGGAAGGAAGGAGGGAAGGAAGGAAGGAAGGAAGGAGTTTCAGAAGGAAGGGAAGTCTTGAGTTTACTATAGGAGGGAGGAAAGGAAGGAAGGAAGGAAGGTGTTGAATTTAGGAAGAAAGGGAGGTCTTGAGTTTACTGTAGGAAGGAAAGAGGGGAAAAGAAAGGGAGGAAAGGAGAAAGAGATGGAAGAAAGAAGGGAGGAGAGGGAGGGAGGCCTTGAGCTTATCGTAGGAGGGAAGGGGAGGGGAAGGGAGGAAGCCAGTATGGCTGGCTCAGGAATTCTGGGAGTTGAAGTCCGCAGGTGGTAAAGGAGGCCAGAGCTGCCCACCCTCTGCATTGGAGACGGTTGAATGAAAGGCTTTTGCCAATGGCACAGACCTGAGCGGTGCAGGAAAAACGATGCTCCAGAAGTCTGAAAAAATATCCTTTTTTCCCCCCTTGGAGAGTCAACGGTGGGAGCCCAGAAGGTGCCAGCTCAAATCTCAGCAGGTTGCCCGAAATGAGCCTCGCTCGGATGCCCCTCCTGCTCGGAGCAGATTGGCACCAGACCTGGCAGCCTGATGCCCGTGGAGTGGATGCCACGTGGGCAGAATATTTGGGGCATGATGGCGTGGTGACTTTGCACGCAGAAGCCCAGAGGATGGAGGAAGGGAGGGAGAGTAAGAAACACCCCCCTCCCCAAGGCTTGGGCTACCCCATTTGGTCATCAGCTTGGCAGCCCACCTAACAGGGTCGTTGTGAGTAATGGGGAGGGGGTTGGAGGAATGGAGGGATATGCAGGTCATCAGAAGGTTTTTGAAAGGAAAAGGGGGGTTGAATTCTATGATGACAGAACAGCTGCACTGCCTCAAATGCATCTGGAGTTAAAGGCACTGAGTTTCCCTCCCTCCTCTCTTCTTACCATCCTTCATTTCTTTCCCTGCTCCTTTCTTTTTTCTTCCCTCTGACTTCCTTTCTTTCCTTCCTCCTTCTTTCCTCACTCCATTTCTCCCTCCACCTTCCTCTCTCCCCCTCTTTCTCCTTCTTCCTCTATCTCTCTCTCACCACCACCCTTTCTTTCCTTCCTTCTTTCCTCCCTCCCATTTCTCCCTCCGCCTTCCTCTCTCCCCCTCTTTCTCCTTCTTCCACTCTCTCTCTCACCACCACCCTTTCCTTCCTTCCTTCTTTCCTCCCTCCATTTATCCCTCCACCTTCCTCTCTCTCTCTCTTTCTCCTTCTTCCTCTCTCTCTCTCTCACCACCATCCTTTCCTTCCTTCCTTCTTTCCTCCCTCCATTTATCCCTCCACCTTCCTCTCTCCCTCTTTCTCCTTCTTCCTCTCTCTCTCACCACTACCCTTTCCTTCTTTCCCCCCTCCCTTTCTCCCTCTGCCTTCCTCTCTCCCTCTCTTTCTCCTTCTGTTTCTCCCTCTCTCTCACCACTACCCTTTCCTTCCTTCTTTCCTCCCTCCCGCCATTTCTCCCTCTACCTTCCTCCCTCCCTCTTTCTCCTTCTTCCTACATCTCTCCCTCACCACCACCCTTTCCTTCCTTCCTTCTTTCGTACCTACCTACCCCTTTATTTCCTTCTCCGCTTCCTCCCACCCTTCCTCCCTCATTTCTCCCTTCTTTCCTTCTCCGCTGTCCCTTCTTTTTTCCTTTGTCCCTCCCTCCCTCCTTCCTCCAGGCCCTGAAAGTGATGGAGACAGAGAGACTGGGAGACGGCTGCCCGAGGGTGCAGAAACCACCTGCTTTCCCTCTGAAGCAAAATTCGCTCCATGCCAGAGACGAGGCACCTGCAGCCTGGCAAGGAGACCCAACACCTGCCAGAGATGAGGCAAGGCGCAGAGGGCGGCTGTGCCCACCCGGCTGCAATGACCTCTGACCTGCAGATTAGGGCCCCTCCTGCCACCCACCCACCCTTATCACCTCCTTTCCCCTGATCTCCTTTTGCCCCCCAGGGACTCTGCCAGCTTCCTAGCCAGCTGTGGTCTCCGGCCGCAGGGAATTCTGTGCAGTGGCACACCTGAGCACACCTGGTTAGGAAAGGCTGCTGAGCCCGGGTGAGACTCTTAAAGTACAGGTAATCCACCTGTCCTACCACCACAACCGAGCCCCCAGATTTATGCTGCTAAGCGAGACATTTGGCGTGTGAGTTTTCGCCCCATTCGTCATCTTTCTTCGTTCCTCTCGCACAGGTGCGGTAGTCGTTCCCGACTCTAGGGGGCAGTGCCCATCTCCGTTTCATAGTGACTCAGTACGGTACAGTCCTCGCTTTACAACCAGAATCAGGACCAGAACTTTGGGTTGCTAAGCAAGTGAGTCATGCCCGATGTTATGATCTTTTTCCAATGGTTGTTAAGCAAATCATTGCACTTATTAAGTGAAGCAGACGGACGTTAAGTGAATCCGGCTATATAGTGCAATAAAGATAGAAGGTAAAGGTTCCCCTTGCACATCTGTGCTAGTCGTTCCCGACTCTAGAGGGCGGTGCTCATCTCCGCTTCAAAGCCGAAGAGCCAGCGCTGTGCGAAAACGTCTCCGTGGTCATGTGGCCGGCATGATTCAATTGAATTGAATTGAATTGAATTTATTAAGTTTCTATGCCGCCCAATCCCGAAGGATTCCGGGTGGCTTACAGAAATGAAAAAGAAATTAAAATAACTTAAAAACAACAGGACACACAAAGTTAAAAAAGTAACACAACAGACGCCCAATCAGGAGGGGGCTGGACCTCAATCAAGGGGTCAACAGCCCCAGGCCTGCCGGAAAAGCCAGGTTTTAATGGCTTTGCGGAAGGCCATAAGAGTGGGCAGGGCCCGGATCTCTGGGGGCAGCTCGTTCCATATGGCCGGAGTGGCAGCAGAGAAGGCCCTACTCCTAGGCGCCGCCGGCCGGCATTGTCCCGCTGAAGGCACCCGGAGAAGGCCCATCCTGTGCGATCTTATTGGTCTAAGGGAGGTATGTGGCAGGAGACGGTCTTGTAGGTACCCAGGTCCTAGGCCATGTAGGGCTTTAAAGGTGATAACCAGCACCTTGAATTGTGCTCGGAGACCAATGGGCAGCCAGTGCTGCCGTACGGAACGCTGTACGGAATGCGTACGGAACGCTGTTTCCTTCCCACCAAAGGTGGCTCCTGTTTTTCTACTTGCATTTTTTACCTGCTTCCGAACTGCTCGCTTCGCAGAAGCTGGGACAAATCACGGGAGCTCCCTCCGTTACGCGGCGCTAGGGATTCGAACCGCTCGACTACCGACCGTTCTGATCGACAAGCTCAGCGTCTTAGCCCCTGAGCCACCCGCGTCCCTATCTTTCTTGCCACGTTTGTTCAGTGAATCACTGGCGTTGAATGGGTGAGCCACGTGGTTGTTAAGTGAATCTGGCTTCCCCGTTGATATTCGCAAAAACAGGGTTGTGTTTTAACCCCAGGACATTGCGACTGTCATAAATATGAGCCAGCCGACAGCCAGTTTTGATCGCACAATCCCACGGAGGCTTCAAGGGTCGTAACTGGGAATAGGGGCCGTACGTCACATTTTTCGTTGTCGTTGGAACTTTGAACGGTCATTAAATGAACTGTTGCAAGTCGAGGACTACCTGAACCGCAGAATGAAATCTTAAGATCACCCCTAACTGACCCACAACGGGATGCGGTGGCTCAGGGACTAAGACGCTGAGCTTGTCCATCAGAAAGGTTGGCATTTCAGCGGTTCGAATCCCGAGGGCCGCGTAACGGAGGGAGCTCCCGTGACTTGTCCCAGCTTCTGCCAACCTGGTAGTTCAAAAGCAGGTAAAAAATGCAAGTAGAAAAATAGGAACCACCTTTGGTGGGAAGGGAAGAGCGTCCCGTGCGCCTTCAGCGTTGAGTCATGCCAGCCACATGACCACGGAGACGTCTTCGGACAGCGCTGGCTCTTCGACTTTGAAACAGAGATGAGCACCGCCCCCTAGAGTCGGGAACGACTAGGACATAGATGCGAGGGGAGCCTTTACTTTCTATCTTTATTGCACTATATAGTCAGATTCACTTAACGTCCGTCTGCTTCACCTAATAAGTGCAATGATTTGCTTAACAACCATTGCAAAAAGATCGCAACATTGGGCATGACTCACTTGCTTAGCAACCCAAAGTTCTGGTCCTGATTCTGGTTGTAAAGCGAGGACTGTACTGAAACGGAGATGAGCACCGCCCCCTAGAGTCGGGAACGAGTAGCACATAGGTGCGAGGGGAACCTTTTCCTTTCCCTAACTGACCCACAGAGCCCACGCAAAACATAACCGTACGCAGGGATCTCGAACTGGCGGCTTCGTCGCCTCCCGAGGTTCCCCCCCCCTTTTTTTTTGCCAGCGTACCGCTTTGCGACGGTTATGAAACCGGCTATGGCGGCTGGGTCACCTCCTTCGTTAGAGGAGACGGTCAAAGATCTGGCAGGTCACCTCATGGCTGCCTGCTGTCCTTTCTGACCCAGAGCCTGGAAAACACGCCGCAGCCCCGTCCCGTCCAGCCTCCGAACAATAACAGATGTCCCAACGCCCTTGGTGGGACAGATTTGGCTGGGGGTGGTTGGGGAGGTCTGATCTCTTGGCTGGCCCCGCTGACAATAAGAGCCATGCACAGAATCCCAAAACCGAGAAGGGCGTCAACACACATTTTGCAGAAAAACAAACCCATGTGTTCTGAGAATTTGTCCTGGCGAGAGCGTCGGGAACACGGGGAGGGAAACTTTCTAGGAGCCGGACTCCAACGCGAGTTTTTCACTGAGATAAAAACAGCCAAAAACGGACACAGGGAAAAAAAAAAGAGGACAAATTGGGACAGGCAGTTGAAGCTGAATTAACTTTGGATGGAAGGCAGGGAAGAGCAAGTAAGATGATGAAAGGCCTGGAGGCCAAAACATGTTGAGGAGAGAAGAGAAGAGAAGAGAAGAGAAGAGAAGAGAAGAGAAGAGAAGAGAAGAAGATAATATTGAGAATGGAATGAAATGGTATAGAATAGAATCTGAATAGAATAGAATAGCAATGGGAAGGAAAGAGAAGAGAAGAGAAGATGGAATAAAATAGAAGAGAAGAGAGAATAGAATAGAATGGAAATATAGACTAAAGGAATAGAATAGAATAGAAATATAGAATAAAAGAGAAAATTGAATAAAAGAGAAGAGAAAATAGAATAGAATGGAATGGAATAGAAATATAGAATAGAATAGAATAGAAATATAGAATAAAAGAATAGAAGAGAAAATTGAATAAAAGAGAAGAGAAAATAGAATAGAATGGAATGGAACAGAAATATAGAATAAAAGAATAGAATAGACTAGATATATAGAATAAAAGAATAGAAGAGAAAATGGAATAAAAGAGAAGAGAAAATTGAATCGAATGGAATGGAATGGAAATATAGAATAAAAGAATAGAATACAAATATAGAAGAACAGAAGAGAGAATATAAGAGAATAGAATTGAATGGAATGGAATACAAATATAGAATAAAAGAATAAAAGAAGAGAAGAGAAGAGAGATTAGAATAGAATAAAGAATACAGAATGGAATGGAATATAAATATAGAATAAAAGAATAGAATAGAATATAAATATAGAATAAAAGAAGAGAAGACAAAATAGAATAGAGAATAGAATGGAATAGAAATATAGAATAAAAGAGAAAATTGAATAAAAGAGAAGAGAAAATAGAATAGAATGGAATGGAATAGAAATATAGAATAGAATAGAATAGAAATATAGAATAAAAGAATAGAAGAGAAAATTGAATAAAAGAGAAGAGAAAATAGAATAGAATGGAATGGAATAGAAATATAGAATAAAAGAATAGAATAGACTAGATATATAGAATAAAAGAATAGAAGAGAAAATGGAATAAAAGAGAAGAGAAAATTGAATCGAATGGAATGGAATGGAAATATAGAATAAAAGAATAGAATACAAATATAGAAGAACAGAAGAGAAAACAGAATATAAGAGAATAGAATGGAATGGAATACAAATATAGAATAAAAGAATGGAAGAGAAGAGAGATTAGAATAGAATAAAGAATTCAGAATGGAATGGAATATAAATATAGAACAAAAGAATAGAATAGAATAGAATAGAATAGAAATATAGAATAAAAGAAGAGAAGAAAAAATAGAATAGAGAATATAATGGAATATAAATATAGAATAAAAGAAAAGAAAAAATAGAATAGAGAATAGAATAGAATAGAAATATAGAAGAATAGAAGACAAAATATAATATAATAGAGAATAGAGAATAGAATGGAATAGAATAGAAATATAGAATAAAATAATAGAATAGAAATATAGAATAAAAGAACAGAAGGGAAGAGAAAATGAAATAGAAGAGAAAATAGAAGAGAGACTAGAATAGAATAGAATAGAATAGAATAACAGAGTTAGAAGGGACCTTGGAGGTCTTCTAGTCTAACTCCCTGCCTAGGCAGGAAAACCTCTCCAGACAAATATTTTTCCAACATCTTCTTAAAAAGACCCATCGCGACCCCCTGGACCACGTTCCTCCAGGCCTTCCTGTCCTCTCCCATCCTCTGGAGTCCATTGAAGCTCACGCCGGCTGCTTCGGTGACTCCATCCAGCCACCTCCTTCTCTGCCGTCCCCTTCTTCTTCTTTTGCCCTCCATCATTCCCAGCATGAGGCTCTTCTCCAGGGAGCCCTGGGGCTGCCTAGTTTAATGCAAAGAAAGACTAGGGGAGCCCATGAGAGCCCTCTTCTGATACCCGAGGGGCTGCCCCAAAGAAGAGCCCCCCCCTTATTTTCCAAAGCCCCTGGAACCCTTCTATCATAATCCTACCCTAATCCCACACCATTCGGCATCCAGTTTTGCTCACCACATCACAAAAAGAAAAGATGTTCAGACTTTTGGAAACAGTTCAGAGAAGAGCAACTAAGGGGGATCAAAGGCCTGGAGACTAAAACATAGGAAGAACGGAATTGCAGGATTTGGGTTTTTAGCAAGCCTAGAGAAAAGAAGGACTCGGGGGCGACATGATAGGATTATTCCAGGATTTAAGGGTCTGCCACAAAGAAGATGGGGAGAGGTTTGTTCCACCTGTTCTTCAAACGTACCAGAAGGCAGGATGAGAAACAACAGATGGATTTTTATCAAGGAGGGAAGGAACCTGGAAGTAAGGAGGGATTTCCTGAACGATTAACCAGTGGAACAGCCTGCCACCAGATGTTGTGGGTGTTCCATCACTGGAGGTTTTTAAGAAGATACCTAGACAGCCCCCTGCCTAAAATGGCATAGGGCAGTGTTTCTCAACCTTGGCAACTTGGAAGATGTCTGGACTTCAACTCCCAGAATTCCCCAGCCAGCGAATGCTGGCTGGGGAATTCTGGGAGTTGAAGTCCAGACATCTTCAAGTTGCCAAGGTTGAGAAACACTGGTATAAGGGTCTCCTACTTGAGCAGGGGGCTGGACTGGAAGACCTCCGAGGTCCCTTCCAGCTCTATTCTGGTCGGACTAGAGCTAAAACCTGAAGGAGGTTTGTAGAATAATAGTCCCTATTCAACTGAACAAGACCGTGTCGAGGGTTAAATGCTGCAGAAACGCACGCTTGACAAGCTATTCTCGGTTCCTTTTATAAGGCTCATTCCTGCTAGCACCACCTTAAAAGAAAAAATCAAAAACCCAGCAGATTTTAGATGACAGAGCACTGCAAAATAACAGACAGAAACACACTTCTCCAGGTGCAACTTAACACTATGGAGGGAAAAATAAAATTAGCAATAGATAACGTCTTCTACAGCAGGGAGGGCGAGCCTTTTCGGTAGGGGCCTGTGCACGCGCCGGAGTGCTGGAGACCCAAAGACGGTCTTTGGGGTTGCCAGCATGCACATGGGTGTTTCCGGTGCACCAGCGCGTACTAATACCGGCTGCAAGCGCATGCTGGGAATCCGAAGGCCAGCTGGCTGGCACACATATGCGCACAGGCTAGCTAGTTTCCATATGTGCTGGAGCACTGAAAAACCAAAGACTAGCTGGCCAGCATGAACATGTCTGTTTTGGGGGGCATTTGGGGGGCATTTCCAGGCTGTTTTTCAGCCATTTTTCAGGACATTTTGGGGGGCATTTTTCAGGCCATTTTTGGGACATTTTGGGGGGTTCATTTTCAGGTTGTTTTCCAGTGCTCTGGCGCCCACGTAGACAAGCTGGCCACCGCGCATGTACTTGCTGGAAACCAGAAGAGAAGCTAGCGATGGCGCATGCCCACAGAAAGTGCTCTGCGTGCCACCTCTGGCACCCAGGTCATAAGTTTACCTGTTTACCTGGATACCTGCGAGACCGTCTACTGCCACATACCTCCCTTAGACCAATAAGATCGCACAGGATGGGCCTTCTCCGGGTGCCTTCAGCGGGACAATGCCGGCTGGCGACGCCTCGGAGTAGGGCCTTCTCTGTTGCTGCTCCGGCCCTATGGAACGAGCTGCCCCCAGAGATCCGGGCCCTTCCCACTCTCATGGCCTTCCGCAAAGCCATTAAAACCTGGCTTTCCCGGCAGGCTTGGGGCTGTTGACCCCTTGATTGAGGTCCAGCCCTGTCTGATTGGATGTCTGTTGTGTTCCTTTTTAACTTTGTTGTATCTCATTGTTTTTAATAATTCTTTTAATTCTTTTTTTCATTTCTGTAAGCCGTCCGGAGTCCCTTCGGGATTGGGCGGCCTAGAAATTCAAGAAATGAAATGAAGTTTGCCATCCCTATTCTATACCATCTAAACCTGAATGCTCAATGCAATTTATATTGCTGGGAACCCTTATCCAGACTGTTGAAAAGATTCCACTTCGGCAAGGGACTTCCCTTGCCGGGATTACCAGCCGTCACCGGTTCCTGTTTTGGTCCTGCGACTGATTTGAGTTTATTTGCTTGTGTGTAGACAACACTCTCCGCCACGCAGAGGTGGCGTGCAAATGTGGCTAAATAAATATTGAGCAGCTTCCCCCACCCTTATTTGCTAAGCCTTCTGTTCCTGCCGCCTTTATTCGTGCATCGGCATGGCGTTTCTCCTGCCTTCAAACTACTCAAACGGAAGTAAGATGTTTTGTTGTGGTTATTTTGTTGAGCCTTGTGTCTATTTTTTTTTAAGCGCTCAGAAAAAATGAGAAAGCCAGAGGTCCTCGAACTTGACAACTTTGAAAGTCTTGTGGACTTCAACTCCCAGAATTCTCCAGCCAGCTCTTGCTTATAATCAAACCATGCTGGCTGGAGAATTCTGGGAGTTGAAGTTCCACAACATCCGGGTGGCTTTCTTAGCAACGGTAGAGCAGTGTTTCTCAACCTTGGCCACTTGAAGATGTCCGGACTTCAACTCCCAGAATTCCCCAGCCAGCATTCGGTTTAAGATGCTATAGAGCAGTGTTTCTCAACCTTGGCCACTTGAAGATGTCCGGACTTCAACTCCCAGAATTCCCCAGCCAGCGAATGCTGGCTGGGGAATTCTGGGAGTTGAAGTCCGGACATCTTCAAGTGGCCAAGGTTGAGAAACACTGCGGTAGAGAATGCCAAGGGTTTACCTTGGCTGCTATTTCCCACTGGAGGGCTTAGTTTTTGGTCTAGTGGTTAAGGCACCAGGCCGGGAACTGGGAGACAGTGAGTTCTAGCCCCGCCGAAGGCATGGAAGCCATCTGGATGACTCTGGGCCAATCACCAGGCGACTGGGGAGTTCTAGTCTCGCCTTAGCTATGAAAGCCATCTGGATGACTCTGAGCCAATCACCAGGTGACTGGGGAGTTCTAGTCCCACCTTAGGCATGACAGCCAACTGGGTGACTTTGAGCCAATCATCAAGAGACGGTGAGTTCTAGTCCCGCCTTGACATGAAAGCTGTCTAGGTGACTTTCGGTGAATCACCAGGAGACAGTGAGTTCTAGTGCTTCCTTAGGCATGAAAGCTGTCTGGGTAACTTTGGGTCAGTCACTAGGAGACGGTGAGTTCTAGTCCCGTCTTAGGCATGACAGCCAGCTGGGTGACTTTGGGCCAATCGCCAGGCGACTGGGAGTTCTAGTCTCACCTTAGCTACGAAAGCCATCCGGATGACTCTGGGCCAATCACCAGGCGAGTGGGGAGTTCTAGTCTCGCCTTAGCTATGAAAGCCATCCGGATGACTCTGGGCCAATCACCAGGTGAGTGGGGAGTTCTAATCTCGCCTTAGCTATGAAAGCCATCCGGATGACTCTGGGCCAATCACCAGGCGACTGGGAGTTCTAGTCTCGCTTTAGCTATGAAAGCCATCTGGATGACTCTGGGCCAATCACCAGGTGAGTGGGGAGTTCTAGTCTCGCCTTAGCTACGAAAGCCATCTGGATGACTCTGGGCCAATCACCAGGCGAGTGGGGAGTTCTAGTCTCGCCTTAGCTACAAAAGCCATCTGGATGACTCTGGGCCAATCACCAGGTGACAGTGAGTTCTAGTCCGTCTTAGGCATGTAAGCCAGCTGGTTGACTTTGGGCCAAACACCAGGTGACCGGGAGTTCTAACCCCGCCTTTGGCACAATCAGCAGAAGACAGTAAATCCTAGTCCCGCCGCTTCGGCAGGAAAGCCTGCTGACTGAGTCAATCACCAGGAGAGGGTGAGTTGTAGTCCTGCCTTCGGCATAATATCTGGCTCAATGACTTGAGAACAATCATCCTGTCAGTAATTGTTGCTGTGCGGAAAACAGGAAGACGAAGAAGGTGTGCTAGAAATGCTCACAGCCTTCAACTCTTGCAAAAAAATGATACAGGCAGGAGAGAAATAAAAGAATAACTTCCAGCCTAACCTTCACTCCTGGTGGTGCCACATCCAAGGGGGGAGGTCCATCGCTGCTTGGGACCCCCCAGGCCCAGAAACGTTCAGCCAGGCACACACACACCCCCACTGAGCTCAAGGTTCAAGGTTCATTTTATTTATATGCTGCCCTATTCGGCGGGAGCTCCTTAGACCAGTGTTTCCCAACCTTGGCAACTTGAAGATGTCCGGACTTCAACTCCCAGAATCCCCCAGCCAGCATTCGCTGGCTGGGGAATTCTGGGAGTTGAAGTCCGGACATCTTCAAGTTGCCAAGGTTGAGAAACACTGCCTTAGAGAGCCCTTCAGTTACTCATTCCCAGCCCTCCACCTCTTTTTCCAAAGCGGGGAGGAAAGGGAAAAAGAGGCATTTCCTATGCAGCTGTCGCTCTGCACGCCCCTCAGAAGCCCTGCTCCTTCTCTCCTCCCAACAGACCGAAGACAAAAACCTCTCTCTTTCTCTCTGCACCCCAAAATCCCTGAGGCTTTTGGTGTTTTGTTTTGGCTAAAAACAAAAAAAGGGAATATTCTTTATTGGTCAAGTGTGATTGGACCCACCAGGAAATTGTCTCTCTGTGTGCACATCAGCTCTCAGTGCACGCGCAAACAACGAAAGTGATAGGTCACAGGTCACAAATCTTAAGATAAGAGGCAGTCCTGGACTTACGACCACAACTGAGCCTAGAATTCACGTTGCAAAGTGAGGAATTTGTGAAGGGAATGACAACCCTTCTTGCCACGTTCGTTAAGGGAATCACTGCCGTTGATAACTGAGTCACTTAATAACTGGGTTGTTAAGTGAATCCGGTTTCCCCCACTGACTTTGTTTCGTCAGAAGAGTCGCAAATGGGGATCACGTGACACACACACACACGGGACACTACTATAGCAATAGCAGTGGACTTATATACCGCTTCATAGGCCTTTCAGGCCTCTCTAAGCGGTTTACAGAGAGTCAGCATATTGCCCCCAACAATCCTGGGTCCTCATTTTACCCACCTCGGAAGGATGGAAGGCTGAGTCAACCCTGAGCCGGTGGGATTTGAACCGCTGACCTGCTGATCTAGCAGTAGCCTGCAGTGCTGCATTTAACCACTGCGCCACCTTGGCCTCACTACGACCGTCATAAATATGAACCCACTGCCCAGCATCCAAATTTTGATCCCCTGATCGTGGAGATGCTGCAACAGTTGTCAGGGTGAGTCCCAAGTCACTTTTTCCCCCACTGCCATTGCCACTTCAGATGGTCGCTAAATGAACGGTTGTAAGTCGAGGACTACCTGTACAACCACAAATCACATTTTGTGAATCCTTTTTTTTTTTTTTTTTTTTAAAGCTCCCAAACGGGAACCTTTTCAACAGAAAAAAGCAAGCAGGGAACCAAGGATATGAGTAACGGGGTGTGGGTCACCCCTTACAGGCAGGCCCCAGAGGCGCACACACATAAAAAAAAGAAGACACACAAACACACACAGAGACCCACAAACACACCTCTGGGGTGTGCAGCTGGAGGGGGAGGAGGGAGCTGGGGCTGAAGGGCATCCCCCCCCCCTGCCAAGGGTCACCCCGAGGCGCCCACTCCCAGCCTCAGCCTCCATTTTGGAAGCGGGGGAAGGGGGGGGAAGAGGAATGAATGAATGAATGAATGGAAGTAGCCAGGAAAGAATGAATGGGCTGCAGCTGTCAAGGCAGGCAGAAGCGCGCGGGGGGGGGGGGGAGACGGTGGCGGGAGGAGGACAAAATACCGAAAAACACGCGAGCGGCGCCGGGGCGGGAGGGGGGAGAGAGAAAGAGAAAGAGAGAGAGAAGCGAGGGCGCGTGCCGCGCCTGCGCAGAAGCCGCCCTCTCGACCGCGGCGGCGGCGGCAGCAGCAACGGTCGCGATCCCCCCCTCCCGCCGAGCCACTCACCGAGGCGCAGGGGCTGGAGGTGGCGCTGGGGGTCGGCGAGCGCTGCACCGTCACCAGAGCCATCGGGGCGCGGCGGGGCCTCCCCGGCCGGCCTGCCAAGAGCCCTCGGGGTTAGTCCATGGCGGGCGGGCGGGCGAAGCGAGGAGGGCGGACGGCCCGTGAGGGGAGCGAAGGAGCGGCGGCGGCGGCGGCGGCGGCGGGAGCAGCAGCGGCAGCGGAGGCGGCGGCGATGGCGGCCTCCCCCGCCAACGCTCGCTCGCCGACTGAGGCGCGGCGGGGTTGGGCCGGCCGGGCACAATGAAGCGGCAGCGCGCATGCGTCACCTGTCAAGCCGCCGGGCCGGCCTCCCCTCCCTCTCCCTCCCCTCGATGGCCACGCCCCTTCGCCGCGGCCACGCCCCCTGCGGAGGCGGTTAACTGTTTCGCGCCCGCTGCGGAGGATGAACTGCCTTACCCTCTGTGTGTGTGTGTGTGTGTGTGTGTGTGTATGTCCTCGACTTACGACCATAAGGGAGCCCCAAATGTATGCTGCTGAGTGAGACGTGTGTGTGTGTTTGTGTGCATAGGTAGTTCTCGACTTACCACCACAATGAAGCCCCAAATTTATACTGTTAAGTGAGACGTGTGTTTGTGTGTGTGTTTGTGTTTACATGCAGTCCTTTCTGTGGTTAAGCGAGTCAAGTTAAGTGAGCTTTGCCCCATTCAAACGACCTTCCTTGCCACGGTTGTTAAGTAAATCCCTGTAATTGTTAAGTTAGTCCCCCGTTGTTAAATGAATCTGGCTTCCCCTTTTGACTTGGCTTGTCAGAAGGCCGCCAAAGGGGATCACGTGAACCCGGGACACTGCGACCGTCATAAATATGAATCCGTTGCCAAACATCTAAACTTGGATCACGTGACCATGGGAATGCTGCAATGCCTGTATGTGTGAACAATTGTCGTAAGGCCCTTTTTCCAGTGCTGTCGTAACTTTGAATCATCACTAAACGAACTGTTGTAAGTCCGGGATCACCTGTGCATTCCCAACTTTGACGGTGACACCAGCGTAGCCAACGGGGGTGGAACCCGAAAGAGATTCAGTGCCGGGAAGAAGCTTAGCTCCCACAGCTGCATCTCCAGCGGGAAAATCTCCAGGGAGATTCCCACGCTTTCTCCCCCTACTCAATTGGGACCAGGGGTGGGTTTCAACCGGTTCGCGGCAGTCCCTGCGAACCGGTTGGTCGGCGAACCCGGAAGTAAGTAACTTCCGGGAACGGCGAAGGGCGCACCCGCCTGCCCGCGCTCCTTACCCGGTTTTGACAAGTTGTGCGCTTCCACGCATGCGCAGGACGCATACAGCGCCTGTGCGATCCTCCAGGAGTAGCTGGAGCATCGCACAGACGCTAGTACGCATGCATGCGCCGCGTGGGTGCACGAGGACGCCGCCGGCCCCGTTCCAAGCGAGAAACCCACCCCTGATTGGGACAGGCGGTCTCCTACCAGGTTTCCCCGAAAATAAGACTGGATCAGGGGTGGGTTCCTGCCAGTTCTAACCTCTTCTATCGTGCCGTTTAGAACCGGTTCCAGCTCCCTCCTCCCGCCCATCTGCACCACGCTTGCCCCGCCCACCGCCCACTGATTGGCTGGCTCACCAATCACCCCGCCCGCCTCTAAGAGTCCTATCTAAATCTTAAAGTCTTAAAGCTGCCAAGTTTGAACACCCCAGGGGTTTTTTTTCTAGAGGGTTAGGGGTGCGAGGGTCTTGTAACTTGACAGCTTTAAGATTTGCGTGCTTCAAATGCCAGAGTTCCTGAGCCAACATGACGAGGAGGAATTCTGGGAGTTGAAGTCCACAAGTCTTAAAGCTGCCAAGTTTGAACTCCCCTGGGGGTTTTTTCTCTAGAGGGTTAGAGGGTGCAAAGGTCTTGTAACTTGACAGCTTTAAGGCTTGCGTGCTTCAAATGCCAGAGTTCCTGAGCCAACATGACTGGAGGAGGAATTCTGGGAGTTGAAGTCCACAAGTCTTAAAGCTGTCAAGTTTGAACACCCCTGTGGTTTTTTCTCTAAAGGATTAGGAGTGCAGGAATCTTGTAACTTGACAGCTTTAAGACTTGCGTGCTTCAAATGCCAGAGTTTCTGAGTCAACATTTTGGTTGCTAAGCAAGAGCGTTGTTAAGTGAGTTTCACCACATTTTACAAGTTGGCCACGCCCACTCAATCACATGGCTGCCAAGCCACTCCCACCCGGTCACATGGCCAGCAAGCCACTCCCACCCGGTCTCATGGCTGGCAAGCCACTCCCACAAAGCAGGCCACACCTACAGAAGAGGTTCTAAAACATTTTGAAACCCACCACTGCTGGAATAGAAGACCTCTAAGATCCCTTCCAGCTCTATTCTGTTCTACTCTAATTTGGATTTGCAGCGCATTCTTAATACGAACCTCCAGGCAGCGCTCGCACCCCAGTTCCTATGAAGGCAGTGAGTCGCTTTGTTACGGACCTAATCCCAATTCTATCTTTTTCTTTTTTTTTGCAAGAGCCCTTCTGTTTTGAGATCTTGACCCCAAGCCTTGCCAGTTACAGTATTTACAGTAAATGTCTTGGCTTGATATTTCGGCATTCCAGTGATATTTGAGAACGTTCGGTATAAAAGGCTTGGAAAAGCCATCGAAGCCTTGCGAGGAACAGCCAAAAACAGCACAAGAAAGACGTTGGAGGATGGACAGAGTTTGGAAACGCACGTAGGGGAAAAGTAAACAAGGCAGGAGGAAATCATGTAAAGGAATAACAGCCACAAAAACCCCACTAGCATCAGGGCATCCGAATTCATCATAGTTCTGTTTGGGATTTTAAGTCTACTATAGAGAGGAGCGATGGTACATTGTTATCAAAGAGGCACCAATAGGGCGTAATTCAGTTTTTCTCAACCTCAGTAACTTTAAGAGGGGTGGGCTTCCACTCCCAGAATCCCCCAGCTAGTCTGTTTTAAGAGGGGTGGGCTTCCACTCCCAGAATCCCCCAGCCAGCATGCTTTAAGAGGGGTGGGCTTCTACTCCCAGAATCCCCCAGCCAGCGTGCTTTAAGAGGGACAGACTTCCACTCCCAGAATCCCCCAGCCAGCATGCTTTAAGAGGGACAGACTTCCACTCCCAGAATCCTCCATCCAGCGTGCTTTAAGAGGGACAGACTTCCACTCCCAGAATCCCCCAGCCATCATGCTTTAAGAGGGGAGGACTTCCATTCCCAGAATCCCCCAGCCAGCATGCTTTAAGAGGGACAGACTTCCACTCCCAGAATCCTCCATCCAGCGTGCTTTAAGAGGGACAGACTTCCACTCCCAGAATCCCCCAGCCAGCATGCTTTAAGAGGGGAGGACTTCCATTCCCAGAATCCCCCAGCCAGCATGCTTTAAGAGGGACAGACTTCCACTCCCAGAATCCTCCATCCAGCGTGCTTTAAGAGGGACAGACTTCCACTCCCAGAATCCCCCAGCCAGCATGCTTTAAGAGGGACAGACTTCCACTCCCAGAATCCCCCAGCCAGCATGCTTTAAGAGGGACGGACTTCCACTCCCAGAATCCCCCAGCCAGCATGCTTTAAGAGGGATGGACTTCCACTCCCAGAATCCCCCAGCCAGCGTGCTTTAAGAGGGATGGACTTCCACTCCCAGAATCCTCCATCCAGCGTGCTTTAAGAGGGACAGATTTCCACTCCCAGAATCCCCCAGCCAGCATGCTTTAAGAGGGACAGACTTCCACTCCCAGAATCCCCCCAGCCAGCGTGCTTTAAGAGGGATGGACTTCCACTCCCAGAATCCTCCATCCAGCATGCTTTAAGAGGGACAGACTTCCACTCCCAGAATCCCCCAGCCAGCATGCTTTAAGAGGGACAGACTTCCACTCCCAGAATCCCCCAGCCAGCATGCTTTAAGAGGGACGGACTTCCACTCCCAGAATCCCCCAGCCAGCATGCTTTAAGAGGGATGGACTTCCACTCCCAGAATCCGCCAGCCAGCATGCTTTAAGAGGGGAGGACTTCCACTCCCAGAATCCTCCATCCAGCATGCTTTAAGAGGGACAGACTTCCACTCCCAGAATCCCCCAGCCAGCATGCTTTAAGAGGGATGGACTTCCACTCCCAGAATCCCCCAGCCAGCAGGCTTTAAGAGGAGAGGACTTCCACTCCCAGAATCCGCCAGCCAGCATGCTTTAAGAGGGGAGGACTTCCACTCCCAGAATGCCCCAGCTAGTCTGTTTTAAGAGGGTTGGGCTTCCACTCCCAGAATCCCCCAGTCAGCCTGCTTTAAGAGGAGAGGACTTCCACTCCCAGAATGCCCCAGCTAGTCTGTTTTAAGAGGGGTGGGCTTCCACTCCCAGAATCCCCCAGTCAGCCTGCTTTAAGAGGGGAGGACTTCCACTCCCAGAATCCCCCAGCCAGCCTGCTTTAAGAGGGGAGGACTTCCACTCCCAGAATCCCCCAGCCAGCATGCTTTAAGAGGGATGGACTTCCACTCCCAGAATCCCCCAGTCAGCCTGCTTTAAGAGGGGAGGACTTCCACTCCCAGAATCCCCCAGCCAGCATGCTTTAAGAGGGATGGACTTCCACTCCCAGAATCCCCCAGCTAGCCTGCTTTAAGAGGTCGTAAATGTGAAAAGAACGGATCGTCAGCCATTTTCTTCTGTGATGTTGTAACTTTGAACAGTCACTAAATGAAACATTGTAAGTTGAGGACTCCCTGTATAATATAATCTTATGTTACCTGTCCAGAATCAAATTTGTGAATTGGGAGAGCCATATAAATCAATGGGACACGGCGGCTCAGTAGCCAAGACGCTGAGTTTGTCGATCAGAAAGGTCGGCAGTTTGGCGGTTCGAATCCCTAGCGCCGCGTAACGGAGGGAGCTCCCGTGACAAAAAGAGCCAAGATGGCGCAGTGGTTAAATGCAGCACTGCAGGCTACTGCTAGATCAGCAGTTCAGCGGTTCAAATCTCACCGGCTCAGGGTTGACTCAGCCTTCCATCCTTCCGAGGTGGGTAAAATGAGGACCCAGATTGTTGGGGGCAATATGCTGACTCTCTGTAAACCGCTTAGAGAGGCCTGAAAGCCCTATGAAGCGGTATATAAGTCTACTGCTATTGCTATTGCTATTGTCCCAGCTTCTGCCAACCTAGCAGTTTGAAAGCAGGTAAAAAATGCAAGTAGAAAAATAGGAGCCACCTTTGGTGGGAAGGGAAGAACGTTCCGTGCGGCTTCGGGCGTTGAGTCATGCCGGCCACATGACCACAGAGACGTCTTCGGACAGCGCTGGCTCTTGGGCTTTGAAACAGAGATGAGCAGCGCCCCCTAGAGTCAGGAACGACTAGCACAGATGTGCCAGGGGAACCTTTCCCTTTTACCTTATAAATCAATGAAACAAGTAAAGAAATATACATTTATTTACATTCCTCTCTCTTTCCGCCTCTACTTTCTCCACTGAGATATTCCCCCGTATGATTACAAAGAACATTACTTTTATTATTCTCATCTTTGCTATCATTATAGTGTCCTTTATGCCCTTCCTGACATTATCTAAAATTATTGTTTGCTTTCTCTGTAGCGTAAAAGGTCTTTATTTCTTTCTCTCCGTATTCTCCATGTACGTTGAATGTGTAGTGTAGGTTGACATTTCCTCTATTAAAGTATGATATTAATCTGAGTTTTCACCTCCTCTTTTCGCGATAAATCTTCCTGCTCTTTATTTTCAACTGGCAAAATACAGTCCTCTGCATACAAGTGGTCCTCGCAATTGGGACCAGAATTTCTGTTGCTACGCAAGGTGGTTTTTATTTTTTTATTTTTTATATATATTTTATTTTATCAGTTTCATATATACATTCACAATTATATGATCTCATAACTGTTATTCCCTCCTTCCCCTTCCCTCCTTCTCTCCTTCCCTCCTTCCTTCCTTCCCTCCTTTCTTTTCTCCTTCTCTCCTTCCTTTCCCCCTTCCTTTCCTCCTTCCTTCCCCCCTTCTCTCCTACATTCCCTCCTTCCTTCCCTCCTTTCTTCTCTCCTTCTCTCCTTCCTTGGTTTTTAAGTGACACCTAATTTTACATCCCTTTCTGCCATGGTTGTTCAGCCTGCCATTGTTAAGGGAATCAGATAACAGATAACCTTGGAGGTCATCTAGTCCAGCCCCCTGCTCAGGCAGGAGATCCTATCATTCCAGACCGCCTTTAAGTGAATCCGCCTACTTCCATTGACTTTGCTTTTTTGGAAGCTGGCTGGGTAGCTGCAAAAATTGTAAATACAGGTAATTCTCAACTTACGACCACAATTGAACTCAAACTATCTGTTGCTAAGTGAAACATTTGTTAAGTGAATTTTGCCCCTTTTTACAACCTTTCCTTGCCACACAGTTCTTAAGTGAATCACTGCAGTTGATCATTTAGTGACATGGTTGTTAAGCGAATCTGGCTTCCCCGTTGTCTTTCCTTGTCAGAAGGTCGCAAAAGGGGGGAATCACGTGATCCCAGGAACATTGCAATCGTCATAAATACGAGTCAGTTGCCAGTTTTGATCACCTGACCATGAAGATTCTGGAACGGTCATAAGGAAAACGGTCATAAGTCTCTCTCTTCAGTGCCGTCGTAACTTTGAACAGTCTCTAAATGGACGGTTGTAAGTCCAGGGCTACTGGCTGGATTCCCATTTGTGTTTCGACCTCCAATTTTTATTCCCTCTCTTCTTTCTTTCATTCTTGCCATTCTTACAATAGCTTCGTTGCACAGGTGACTTGACGACAATCGAGCGCAAAATTTGTGAAGCCAGACGTTGGTTAAGTGAGCCTTGTCCCACTCTATGACCTTCCCTGCCCTAGTTGTTAGACGAATCCGCTGCAGTCGTTAAGTTAGCAAAACGGTCGTTAAGCGAATCTGGCTTTTCCGTAGACTTTGCTTGTCGGAAGTTCGCAAACAGGGATGATGTGGCCCCCTGAACACTGGAACCGTCGTAAACGTGAGTCAGTTGCCAAGCGTCTGAGTGCAAATCACGTGACCATGGGGATGCCGCGACGGCCGTCAGCGTGAAAAACTGTGTCCTGTAGTCCCTTTTTCCCCCCTGCACCATCGTAACTTCAAGGTTCGCTAAACGAATGGCCGTAAGTAGAGGACCGCCTGTATATTCTGTGAATTAAATCGATACAGGCACACAAAAGGCCCATTCTTCTTTTCTCTGCTTTTCCAAGCATGGTCTTTGCCCTTGTCAAGGTTCCTCGGAAAAAGAATCCAAGTATTTTGGCACCCTGAATACACACGCAACACACAACACACACACACACACACACACAAAGCTTTGCTCTATTCCGCTTTCTGGTTCGAGCTGTGTAATCCGTGCCATCAAAAGTCTTGCCGGTTTCAATGGAGCAAAAACCATCTTTTTTATTTTCAACCTTTCCTTGTTTGTTTTGGCATTTCTTTGTGTGTGTGTGTGTGTGTGTGTGTGTGTGTGTGTGTCCTGCCTTTGCAAAATTAAAACCCACTTGCCTTCTGCGTGGAAACCATGCACCGATGCACTGATCTGCACGCATTTTTCTCGCTTCTCCTTTCTTTGCTACGGATGATGTACCCAAATCTTTTCCAGATCACACAACTTCCCTCCTGATTTCTTGGCGTCAAAAGGTTAGCGGTTTAACAGCTTGGGGCGCCTGCAGTGTTTATAACGGTGTTTCTCAACCTTGGCGACTTTAAGTCCTGTGGACTTCGACTCCCAGAATCCCCCAGCCAGCTTTGCTGGCTGGGGGATTCTGGGAGTCGAAGCCCACAGGACTTAAAGTCGCCAAGGTTGAGAAACACTGGTTTATAACCATTATTTCAAAGGTGGGTTGTTGTTGTTGTTGTTGTTGTTTTGACAGCTGGCCTATTGCCCCTACTTCAATTTCTGCTAAAGGGGTCTTTAAATTTAACCTCTCTCTAGAAATATTCCGTTATCCTGCTTGGAAAAGGTTGCTTGGAAAATAGTCCTGCTCGATTCATCGGGCAAATTTGGGGATTACGCTGGATTATTCTTATTTTAGCTGCGGTGGCTTCTTCCCATTTCTCTGATCTTCTTTTCCCGTTGCATTTTATCATTCTACCTGAATGCCTGAAAAGTGGCCCCGATTTCTAAGCTCGCTCTTCATAAATAAGCCACAGGCCACACATGCCTGCGGAGAACAAGTGACAATTATGTCGTGACAGCTGGAAGGGATCTTTGAGGTCTTCTAGTCCAACCCTCCCCCCGCTGAAGGAGGAGATCCTATACCATTCTGGACAAATGATGGTCTGCTCTATTTTTGAAAACCTTCACTGATGAAGCACCCACAACTTCTAGTGGCAAGCTGTTCCACTGGTCATTTGTCTTAACTGTTAGGAAGTTGCCCTTCCTAACAGTCACTCACGCCCTCGTCCTTTCTCGCCTGGACTACTGCAATGCTCTCTACATGGGGCTGCCCTTGAAGAGCACCCGGAGGCTCCAACTGGTCCAGAATGCGGCCGCGTGGGTTATCATGGGGGCACCTAGGTGCTCCCATGTTGCACCCCTTTTAGGCGTCCTGCACTGGTTGCCGGTTGTCTTCCGGGTGCGATTCAAGGTACTAATAATGACCTTTAAAGCGCTCCATGGCTTAGGCCCAGGGTACCTGCGAGACCCCCTACTGCCTCCGGTAGCCTCCCACCGTCCAGTGGGATCCCACAGAGTTGGCCTCCTCAGGGTGCCGTCGGCCAGACAGTGTCGGCTAGCGACCCCCAGGGGGGAGAGCCTTCTCCGTGGGACCCCCTTCCCTCCGGAATGAGCTGCCCCCGGAGCTTCGCATAATCCCCGACCTCCGGTCCTTCCGAAGCGCCCTAAAAAGTTGGCTTTCCCAGCAAGCCGGCCTGGCCTGAACAAAATAAAACAGAGGATTAATTTGGTTGTTAATTTTAATTTATTTTTTAAAATTTTTATTGTAAATATCAATTTATTTATTTCATTTATTTATTTATTTATACGATTTAGAGGCCGCCCAATCCCGGAGGACTCCGGGCTTGGGCGGCCTATAAATCGTATAAATAAATAAATAAATAAAATAAATTGGGGGTTTTTTGGATACTTTATTTAATGTCCCTTTTAATTTTTGTAATGTGTGTTTTCTTTTAATGTTGTACGCCGCCCTGAGTCCTTTGGGAGAAGGGCGGCATATAAATCCAATCAACCCCAATCTAAACCTAACCTCCCTCCCTTCCTCCTTCCCATCCATCCACCCATAGAATAACAGACTTGAAAGGGATCTTTTTTTAAAATATTTTTTTATTTTATCAATTTCATATATACATTCACAATTATATGATCTCATAACTGTTATTAATAATATGTATTTATAACAATTTTTCCCTACAGTTGACAATATACTTGAAATTTGCTTTTTTAACATCCCATAGATCCATCTTATCTTACAACGGTCCTACTTCTTCTTCCCCCCCTCCCTCTTTCCTTCCCTCGTTTCTTCTCTCCTACTCCCCTTCCTTCCCTCCTTCCTTCCCTCCCTCCTTCCCCTTCCCTCCTTCTCTCCTTCCCTCCTTCCTTCCCTCCTTCTTTCCCTCCTTTCTTTTCTCCTTCTCTCCTTCCTTTCCCCCTTCCTTTCCTCCTTCCTTCCCCCCTTCCTTCTCTCCTACATTCCCTCCTTCCTTCCCTCCTTTCTTCTCTCCTTCTCTCCTTCCTTCCCTCCTTCCTTGAAAGGGATCTTTGAGGCCTTCTAGTCCAACCCGCTGCTGAAGGAGAAGGTCCCATACCCGTGACAGCAAACCTATAGCACGCATACCAGAGGTGGCAAGCCAAGCCCTCTCTGTGGGCACGCGTGCCGTCTCCAGCTGCTCTTCCGCATTCCGACACGTGCGTACACGCCAGACCATCTGTTCTCTTCCAGATTCCGGTGCGCGCACACGCATGCACACACTCACGCGGGCTCCAGCTTCAGCCCTCGGTGCCGAAAAGGTTCACCATCACTGTCCTATACCGTTCTGCACAAATGGGGGTCCGGTCCATTTTTGAGAACCTCCAGTGATGGAGTGCCCACCACTAAACAGAACAACAGAATAATAGAATTGGAAGGGACCTGAGAGGTCTTCTAGTCCAACCCCCTGCTCAGGCAGGAGACTCTGTACCATTTCTGACAAATGGCTTTCCAGTCTCTTCTTTAAAACCTCCAGTGATGGAGCACCAATAACTTCTGGAGGCCACTGGTTAATTGTTCTGTCAGCAAGTTTCTCCTTAGTTCTAAGTTGCTTCTCTCCTTGATTAGTTTCCACCCATTGCTTCTTTTTCTACCCTCAGGTGCCTTGGAGAATAGTTTGACTCCCTCTTCTTTGTGGCAACCCCTGAGATATTGGAAGACAGTTATCATGTCTCCCCTAGTCCTTCTTTTCATTAAACTAGACCTACCCAGTTCCTGCAACCGTTCCTCATATGTCTTAGTCTCCAGTCCCCTAATCCTCTTTCTTGCTCTTCTCTGCCCTCTTTCTAGAGTCTCCGCATCTTTTCTACATCTTCTTAAAGACTTCCAGTGTTGGGGCATTCACAACTTCTGGAGGCAACTTCTGTTCCACTGATTAATTGTTCTAACTGTCAGGAAGTTTCTCCTTGGTTCTAAGTTGCTTCTCTCCTTGATTAGTTTCCACCCATTGCTTCTTGTTCTACCTCAGGTGCCTTAGAGAATAGCTTGACTCCCTCTTTTTGGGGCAGCCCCTCAAATACTGGAAGACTGCTATCATGTTTCCCCTGGTCCTTCTTTCCATTAAACTAGACATCCCCAGTTCCTGCAACCGTTCATCGTATATTTTAGCCTCCGGTCCCCTGATCCTCTTTCTTGCTCTTCTCTGCGCTCTTTCCAGAGTCTCCGCATCTTTTCTACATCGTGGCGACCAAAACTGGATGCAAATATTCCAAGGGTGGCCTTCCCAAGGCCTTATCAATTAACCCTTCATGTGACCCTAGTCACAATCGATGTGAATAATATGCTAATGATGCCCGTTGCTCTCCCACGCTACACAGCTAGCCATGCTTGACAAGGATCGGATGGAAACCATGGGGAGCACAATCCTGATGGCTCCTACCAGAGACTTGCAACCATAGATTGTGTGCCCTCCAAGCTCGGTTAGGGCAAAGAAACGACAAACCAGTTTGCTCAGCAAGCTGAGCCGTTTTCCATCCTGGGTTTCCAGCCGTAACCCTGATTTCCTGCGCCTGATCAGGCCTGCAAGAAGCTTCCTTGGAGAAGGTCCAAGACTCACTGGCTGTGAACGGGTGGGCTTCCCTCTCACCCCACCCACCCCTCTGGTTCTCCCTCGGTTCCCACCACGACGGGAGACATTGGCAGGCTCACCTTTCCCAGCCGCCCTGAGAAAAGATGGATTACTTCCCCCCCCTCCCACTCCCCCCCCCCACTGTCGCATAGCAACCTCAAACATTTACACGGCCCGGATTCTGCCCGAGGGAGGGAGGGAGGGGGACGCGCTGGAAGTCCGTGCAAGATTGCGGGCAGCTAAAATTAGACAGCCTCCCTCCTCACACCCCCGTCATAAATTCTCAGATCTCTTCCCAACAGGTAAGGCTCTGTAAATCCATGGCATTTCTTAACCACCGTTTTAAGTTTTTGCTGAGATTTTTGCTGAAAGGAGAGACGTCGGAGTGAGGATTCAGGTGCGTTTTGCAGGCCGAAGGTGGTCGTTGAACCTCAGGCAGCACCTGTGAAGGGCTAGTCCCTTTGATAAGGCCTTGGTAAGGGCACACTTGGGGTATTGCGTCCGGTTTTGGTCGCCACAATATTGATTGATTGATTGAATGGATTGATTGGCCCATGGGGCCACATCATAGTGCAGGGTTCCTCTCTGGGCAGCCCCCTCAATATTGGAAGATGCTCTCCTGTCTCCCTGGTCCTTCTCTTCCCTAGACTAGCCAGGCCCAGTTCCTGCAACCGTCCATCCTCTGTTTGAGCCTCCAATCATCCCCTCATCATCCTGGTTGCTCTTCTCTGCACTCTTTCCAGAGTCTCCACATCTTTTTTTACAGTGTGGTGACCAAAACTGGATGCAGTACTCGAGGTGTGGCCTTACTAAGGCTTTATAGAGTGGTATTAGTCCCTCCCTTGATCTCGATTGTATCCCTCTATTAATGCAACTTAGCAATAGCCATAGCAGTTAGACATATACCGCTTCATAGGGCTTTCAGCCCTCTCTAAGCGGTTTACAGAGTCAGCATATCGCCCCCACAGTCTGGGTCCTCATTTCACCCAGATAGATTTGATAGATGATAGATAGATAGATAGATAGATAGATAGATAGATAGATAGATAGATAGATAGATAGATAGATAGATGATAGATAGATAGATAGATATGATAGATAGATAGATAGATAGATAGATAGATAGATAGATAGATAGATAGATAGATAGATAGACAGACAGACAGACAGAGAAAGACAGATGGCTGATAGATAGGATAAGAAGATTAGATAGATAGATAGATAGATAGATAGATATGATAGATAGATAGATAGATGATAGATAGATAGATAGATAGATAGATAGATAGATGATAGATAGATAGATAGATAGATAGATAGATAGATAGATAGATAGACAGAGAAAGACAGATGGCTGATAGATAGGATAAGAAGATTAGATAGATAGATAGATAGATAGATAGATAGATAGATAGATAGATAGATAGATAGATATGATAGATAGATAGATAGATGATAGATAGATAGATAGATAGATAGATAGATAGATAGATAGATGATAGATAGATAGATAGATAGATAGATAGATAGATAGATAGCAATAGCAGTTAGACTTATATACTGCTTCATAGGTCTTTCAGCCTTCTCTAAGCGGTTTACAGAGTCAGCATATTGCCCCCAACAACAATCCGGGTCCTCATTCCACCCACCTTGGAAGGATGGAAGGCCGAGTCAACCTTGAGCCGGTGAGGTTTGAACCGCCGAACTGCAGATAGCAGTCAGCTGAAGTGGCCTGCAGTACTGCACCCTAACCACTGCGCCACCTCGGCTCTTGATTGCGTTGGCTTTTTTTCCCCCAGCTGTGTGGTTTCAGAACTGTCGGAATCCGATATCATCCTCCTTTTTTCCTCTTCCCCCTCGCAGAGACCCAGACATGGCCGCAGACCCAGAGCGGGAAAACGGTTCCGAAACCAACCATGGCAACGACCTCCCCGTGGGAGTGGAAAACCCAAGCTCGGGGGCGGCCCTTCGCGCTGTGACTCCGGCGGTGGACGCGAAGTGGAAGGCCGCCTTCCACGAGGGCGTCCAGCCGCGAGCGCTGCACCTCCAGGGCATCAAGATGGAGAAGCTGCGGAAGAAGACGCTTCAGCAGAAGAAGATGGAGAAGGAGGAGCCGCCGGACAGCCTGTCCCAGGACTGGCTCAACACCGAGTCCATGACGCTGGAGACCCGAGCCTACCTCCTGGACAAGCTGCTGCCCACCTTGGTGCCCGCCGTGGAGGCGCTGCTGAAGGTGGCGGAACGGAAGCAGGCGCTGGAGCCCCAGGAGTCCCAGCCCTGCCCGTTTGACCCGATGATCTTCCTGGGCGAGTACCTGATGAGGCATAACCCTGCCTACGACCTGACCGCCCAGCCCAACCCCTACGTCCGAGGGCTGAAGGCCATCACGGACCAGCTGATGGCGCGCGTGCCCGACACGACCATGCACAAGTGAGTAGGGCCAGGTGGGGGGGAGGGTTCAGGCAGGAAAGCGGGGTTGCTCATCAGGAGAGACTATTGGTAGCCCGGGGTTGAAGGGTGGAGGCCCTTGGTGCTCTCTTGGTGCTTGGTGGATTCCTTGCAGACGTTTCATGACCCAACGAGGCAACATCAGCAGTTGGGAGGGAGGCATGCAAAAGGAGGAGGAGGAGGAGGAGGAGGAGGAGGAGGAGGAGGAGGAGGAGGAGGAGGAGGAGGAAAGGAAGAAGGAGAGGAGGAGGCGGAGAAGAGGAGGAGAAAAGGAGGAAGAAGAAGAAGAGGAGGAGGAAGAGGAAGAGGAGGGGAAGAAGAGGAGGAGGAGGAGAGAAGGAGGAGGAGGAGGAGGAGGAGGAGGAAAGGAAGAAGAAGAGGAGGCGGAGAAGAGGAGGAGAAAAGGAGGAAGAAGAAGAGGAGGAGGAGGAAGAGAAGAGGAGGAGGAGGAGAGAAAGAAGAAGAAGAACAGGAGGAGGAGGAAGAGGAGGAGGGGAAGAAGAGGAGGAGGAGAGGAGGAGAGAAAGAAGAAGAAGAACAGGAGGAGGAGGAAGAGGAGGAGGGGAAGAAGAGGAGGAGGAGAGGAGGAGAGAAAGAAGAAGAAGAAGAGGAGGAGGAGGAGGGGAAGAAGAAGAGGAGGAGGAGGAGAGGAAGAAGAGGAGGAGGAGGAGGAGAAGAGGAGGAAGAAGAAGAAGAAGAGGAGGAAGAAGAGAGGAGGAGGAGGAGGAGGAGGAGGAGGAGAGGAAGAAGAGGAGGAAGAATGTGATTGTGGGATCCCTGGTGTTTGGGCTTAGTGGTTTTGTTGCAGACATTTCATTACCTGGTTAGGTAACATTGTCAGTGCTAGAAGGGAGAAGGAAGAGGAGGAGGGGGGGGGAACTGTGTTGTATCTTATGGTTCTTGATTAATGTATTCTATTTTGTTTTTCTTTATGTACACTCAGAGCATCTGCACCAAGACACATTTCTTGTGTGTCCAATTACACTTGGCCAATAAAGAATTCTATTCTATTCTATTCCTTATTCTCTATTTATTCCAATATCTATTCTATTCTATTCTTATTGCTATTCTATTATTTCTATTCTATCTATTCCTTATTCTCTATTTATTCCAATATTTATTCTATTCTATTCTATTCCATTCCATTCTATTCTTATTCCTATTCTATTCTATTCTCTATTTATTCCAATCTCTATTCTATTCTATTCTCTTCTCTTCTCTTCTATTCTTATTGCTATTCTATTCTATTCTATTATTCTATTCTATTCTATTCTGTTTTCTATTCTATTCCTTATTCTCTATTTATTCCAATATTTATTCTATTCTTATTCCCTATTTATTCCAATCTCTATTCCATTCTATTCTATTCTATTCTTATTTCTATTCTATTCTATTATTTCTATTCTATTCCTTATTCTCTATTTATTCCAATATTTATTCTATTCTATTCCATTCCATTCTATTCTTATTCCTATTCTATTCTATTCTCTATTTATTCCAATCTCTATTCTCTTCTCTTCTCTTCTATTCTTCTTGCTATTCTATTCTATTCTATTCTGTTTTCTATTCTATTCTGTTTTCTATTCTATTCTGTTTTCTATTCTATTCCTTATTCTCTATTTATTCCAATATTTATTCTATTCTTATTCCCTATTTATTCCAATCTCTATTCCATTCTATTCTATTCTTATTCCAATCTCTATTCTATTCTATTCTTATTTCTATTCTATTCTATTATTTCTATTCTATTCTGTATTCTATTCTATTCCTTATTCTCTATTCCAATATTTATTCTATTTTATTCTATTCCATTCTATTCTATTCTTATTGCTATTCTATTCTATTCTATTATTTCTATTCTATTCTATTATTTCTATTCTATTCTGTATTCTATTCTATTCCTTATTCTCTATTTATTCCAATGTTTATTCTATTCTATTCTATTCTTATTCCCTATTTATTCCAATCTCTATTCCATTCTATTCTATTCTTATTGCTATTCTGTCCTGTCTTGTCGTATCCTATCCTATTCTATGGTTTGAGTCCTCCTGATCTGACCCCTGTCCCTCCCTCGTGTCCTGCAGACTCGCCGGGAATGAAGACACATGGTGTGGAAGAAAGCGGCGTCATAGGGACGGACGTGGAAGAGACATCAAAGCCCAAGTCAACCAACTGCGCGACGCAGGGCCTTAGCAGTGCAGTCCCTGAGGTGGACCCTGGACCCGGCACCGGACAGCTTCCCGCTGGTGCTGGTAACTTGGGGCGAACGGAACCGGGGCCCCCACAGCTGGCTGGCAAAGGACCTTCCCCACACATTGACCCCCGAGTAGTTACACGGAAGGCCGGCTCCTCTCCTCTCCTACACTCCCTGCGCCAGCCGTATCCCTTTTAAGCATCTCCAAGAGCTTTTGGCTCACAAGTAGATAACCGGTAAGTAAACATGTTTTGTTAAGGGAATCGCTTCCCCATTGCTCGGCTTGTGGGGGTCCGAGGGGGGAGATCACTTGACACACACACACACAACAGGACACTGCCGAACCGTCATAATATGAACCACTTGCCAAGCGTCTGAATTTTGATCATGCGATCGGGGGGGGGGGGAGGCTGTGCTGCAATGATCATAAGAATGAAAAAACAGCCCTGAGTCACTTTTTAAAAGCGCCGTAGTTGTAACTTTGAATGGTCACTAAATGAACTGTTGTAAGTCGAGGACTACCTGTACTGGCACGGGGGGGGGGGAAGCGGGGGAGCGGGGACCCCTCCTATAACAAGAAGGAAGGAAGGCATTCTGAAGCACGGAAGTGGGAAATCTTGATATCTCGCAAAATCCCTCCCGTGAAACGGTATAAATGAGTTCGCTTGTACTAACTTTTCTTTCTTGATAATACTAATAAAAGGACACGAAATCAACGGAGTGAATCCTGGGCCGTGGAACCTCATTGATTAGGGGGGAAAAAATCCCTTAATTTCACCACGGTTTGAATTGGAAAACGGCAAACTCTGAGCGACCTAAACCCGGGATGGGGAGCCTGTGGCACGCGTGCAACAGATGGCCATGCGCAGCCGTTTCTGAGGGTGTGCGAGGCGTTGCCCTGGCAGCTCCATGCGGCAGCTGTTTTTTCAGCCGTTTTTTCGCCCTCCAGCCTCCGGAGGGAGAAAAACGGCTCAACGGGCAACCTGGAAGTCTATTCCCGAACTTCCAGGTTGCGTGTGTTGGGCCGTTCTCGCCCTCCCCAGGCTCCAAGAAAGCCCTGCGCACATGCGCAAGGCAGCGGGGTGGTGGTGGTGTCGTGTGTGCATATGCAGGGGCGCGTCACGGGGGGCATTAAATCATGGGGGTGGGCACGTGCGTGTGTGTGCGATAGCGGAAAAGGTTCGCCATCTCCGGTGACCTAAATCAAACCAAGGCCAAAAACATTGGACACCTCCACCATCCACAGGCACCTGAAGATAAATGACATCTACCCATCACTCCAAAGAGAACATCAAAAGTCCAAAAAACGAAAGAGAAAGGACCTTGGACAACAATCGACACCCAGATATTAACCCCAAGATTAAGACCATGTTGGACAGCCATTTGTCTGGAACGGTATAGGGTTTCCTGCCTCGGCAGGGGGTTGGACTAGAAGACCTCCGAGGTCCCTTCCAACTCTGTTATTGTATAGAATAGAATAGAACAGAACAGAATAGAATAGAATAATTGAATAGAATAATTAAATAGAATAAGAATAGAATAATTAAATAGTATAAGAATACAATAATTAAATAGAATACGAATAGAATAATCAAATAGAATAAGAATAGAATAGTAGCATAGAATAAATATGGAATAGAAGATAAAAAATATAATAACAATAACAAAATAGAATAATATAGAATTAAAAAGTGGAACAACTTACCTCCACAAGTTGTGAATGCCCCAACTCTGGAAGTCTTTAAGAAGATGCTGGATAGCCATTTGTCTGAAATGGTATAGGGTTTCCTGCCTAGGCAGGGGGTTGGACTAGAAGACCTCCAAGGTCCCTTCCAACTCTGTTATTGTATAGAATAGAACAGAATAGAATAGAATAGAAAATAGAATAGAATAAGAATAGAATAATTAAATAGAATAAGAATAGAATAATTAAATAGAATACGAATAGAATAATCAAATAGAATAAGAATAGAATAGTAGCATAGAATAAATATGGAATAGAAGATAGAAAATATAATAACAATAACAAAATAGAATAATATAGAATAAAATAGTGGAACAACTTACCTCCACAAATTGTGAATGCCCCAACTCTGGAAGTCTTTAAGAAGATGTTGGATAGCCATTTGTCTGGAACGGTATAGGATTTCCTGCCTAGGCAGAGGGTTGGACTAGAAGACCTCCAAGGTCCCTTCCAACTCTGCTATTGCATTTTATTGTACTAGACCCGTGATGGCCAACCTATGGCACGCGTGCAAGAGGTGGCATGTAAGCCCACATGTGCCGTCACCAGCTGCTGTTCTGGTTCTCAATGCATTTGGTCTTCACAAGTGCCAGAACACCAGGAAATGGCC
>NW_022473701.1:20000-46112 GCF_009769535.1 Thamnophis elegans | reverse complement strand
ACGGCCCCTTCCCCTCTCTGCCTCCGACACAGAGCCCTCACCAGAGCCTTCCCCAGACTCCAGGACTGGCCCATCTTCCTCCCCAACCTCCTCACTGTCCGACTCCACTGCCAGCTCCACTGGTGGGCTACAACAAAATGCTTCACCTTTGGCTAGTGTCCGAGTTTGAAACCCATCCTCCCCAGCAGCTCCCCAGAGTCACATTTGATAGAAAGACTTGTTGGGGGTGGGTGGGCATGATTTTGAGGGACCGAGAGCATTTGGCGGAGGGCTTGGAGCAGACAGCAGGCATTCTATGGTTGAGGCCACTTTCAGAGACCTTGCTGGTTCTCCTTGAACCAGCTGGTATTCCCACCAAGGGGTGGAAGAGACAGGAGACAGAGACCCCGTGGCACCAGAGAGATGGACTTCGTTGCAAGAGTTCTAACGCGAGGAACATCCTTGGGCAGGATAAGAAAAAGAAAAGCTTTGCCACAGCACGATTGGGTCTGTCAGGAAGCATGATGACAAAAATGGACGGCCATCAGCAACTTCCTCTCCTTCAGTAGCATCTTCTTTTTCCTCTCCTCTTCCCTTCCTTTAGGTCAGCCGTTGCTCCGTTTCTCCTTAAACTCTTCTTTGGGAATAATTACTGTTAGGAATAAGGCAAAGTGTGAATAGTAAATTAGTTTCACCGGAGTATTGTATGTCTGAAGATAACATCGCAGATCATTTTACTAAGGGCCAAGCATAAACGTTGTTGCGAGGAATACGGTTTAAGATTGTAAGATTTATATATTGTCCTACTCAAAGGGGAGAATGTTATGAATATAATCCTAAAAATTGGGTTGGCAATATATAAGTCATGTAACAATGCTGTACCTGTTTCTTTAAACCATACTGTAAAATGTGATTGGTTGCTGTTTTCCTCAACCTGCCATAAGAGGGAGCCAGAGTGACTGTTAGCTCTCTGTTCGTTAGATGCTGGGCTGATCTGATCTGAGTGTTTTGGAAGCTGGCTGTTAGAAAGTGCCGGGAGCTATTGTAAGTTTTGCAACTGTTAGCAAACTTTGAATAGCGAACTGATTATATGATCCTGGACTATGTTATTTGGATTATCCCTTAACTGAAAGATGTTGATGACTGACTGTCTTATCCATGTATGACTTGGACTGTTTGATGGACTCTGATACCTCTATTTCCACAAAAGTAAAAGCCTATTTAAACTGCAGAGTCTCTGTATGCTGGTTTGTGTGTTCTCCAACGCAACTCTCACAACGCTTCGCTGAACGTACTCGCTCTCCCAACGGGGAGCTTACCTAACAATTACACTTAAAGGCATTTGTGAGTTGTGTGCATATAAACCCAGACAAAATATCAGCAGAAAGATTGAAGGCAGGAGGAAGGAGAAGGCAGAGACAGAAGGCAACTTAAAAAAAGAATCTGCCCATTGCAATAATATTTTTTTTATTCTCAGTGTTGCTGAGAGAGAGAGAGAGAGAGAGAGAGAGGGAGAGAGAGAGAGAGAGACTGACTTGATAAGGTATAATCATAGCATAGAGGCCAGTCTGACAGTAGTAATTAATTAGGCCATTATGTATTCTATGGTGATAATTGCTTTGCTGGAAAATCACCAGCCATGGAAAAGACCCGGAGCAGAAATGTAATTCATCAATCTTGTGTCGTTGCGGAGTATGCAGTTGTGTTTTGTCTCACCTTGAGTCGAGCGCGTGGAAGGGAGGAAGAGAGAGAAACACGCAGAGAAGGAAAAAGCGAATGATATCTCGAGGTTTAAAAGTTAGAGGACGCTGGGAGGGAGGGAGTTCAGATTCCAGGGAGCAAGGACAGAATATTTGGGGAGTGGGCTGCATTCATCCCCCCCCCGGGCTGATCTTCTTAGCTTGACCAGCCTCTCAAGAGCTTCCCTACCAAGAGCTAGAAACAGATGGACCTACCACGCAAGCATCCCTTGGCTGTCTGGCTGTCTGTCTGTCCCTGCTGTCTTCTTGGGGCAATGGGCTGCATTTCCCAGGACTGGCTTGAGCAAACTCTGAGCGTGCGCCAGGGATGCGTTGCTTCGTGTTCCGGGAAACAAGCCATAAGCGTCCGAGCCAGCTGAACTCTGGTTGGTTCCTTAATTTCCCTGCTTTCCCTCTGCGGGAATTCCTTTCCCTTTCGGCTCCTTGGACAGGTGACAAAACACCTGGACCTCTCAGCCGGACTCCCAGGATGGAGTTTTGAGATCTCTTGGGTTCACTCACTCCCACCAAGCCTTTCATCCAGCATCTGAGCCAGGGGTCTCCAACCTTGGCCACTGTATGACTTGTGGACTCCAGATCCAGAATTCTAGCTGGCTGAGGAATTCTGGGGGATGAAGTCCACCAGTTGTGATGTTGTCAAGGTTGGAGACTCCTGAATCCAAGCCTGTTAAAAGGGGCCACGAGGAGAAGTCCCCTCATTCTTGGGCTTGGTCCTGTTTCCAGAAGAGGGGTGAGAAACCTCAAGGCTGTTGAGGGGCGCCTTCCAAAGGGGGAGTCCAGGAGCCGTAACGGGATCTCCTGGCATCAACACAACGGGTTGATCCTCTGAGCCAGCCCTTTCCCCCATTCCCCCAGCTATCAAGCTAGCCTTCCTCCAGATTTTGGGACCACAATTTCTGGGGTTCCAAAAAAAAGGAGATATTGGAGGGCCTGCGTCCTATAAAATAACCGTAACTGAACCAGGAGAGACTCTTCTGCCTCAGGTAGATTCTGGGTTTGTGGGAAATGACCACGGGTCGGTTGGTAACATCTCAGCTCCACCCACAAGTGCAAAGAAGGCAAGAAAGATGGTTGAACGCTCAAGGTAAGGCCGTCTCCAGCGGGAACGGAAGGGAAGCAGCGGAGGGAGGCCGTTCGCTCTGTGGCTGGAGAATGGTAAATGCCGGCTGCTTCCCTTCTGAATGACAAGCCCTTTAGAGTCCGTCTGGGGTGAAAGATTTGCAAGCTCTCTCTCTCTCTCTTTGTCCTTTTAAGATTAAGGGGGTGGGGGAGGGAGAACCCTCCCTTCCTTCCTCCCCTCCTTCCTTTCTTTCCTTCCTTCTTTCCTTCCTTCCTTCTTTCTTTCCTTCCTCTTCCTTCCTTTTTTCCTTTTTTCCTTCCTCTTCCTTCCTCTTCCTTCCTTCCTCTCCCTACCTCCCTTTTCCTTCCTTCCATCCATCCATCCTTCCTTCCTCTTTCCCTCCCTTTCCCTTCCTTCCATCCATCTTTCCTCCTTCCCTTTTCCTTCCTCCCTCCCTCCCTTTCTTTTCCTTCCTCCCTCCCTTCCTTCCTTCTTTCTTTCTTTCTTTCCTTCCTTCTTTCCTTCCTTCCTCTTCCTTCCTTCCTCTTCCTTCCTCTCCCTACTTCTCTTTTCCTTCCTTCCTTCCTTCCATCCATCCTTCCTTCCTCTTTCCCTCCCTTTCCCTTCCTTCCATCCATCTTTCCTCCTTCCCTTTTCCTTCCTCCCTCCCTCCCTTCCTTTTCTTCCCTCCCTCCCTTCCTTCTTTCTTTCTTTCCTTCCTTCTTTCCTTCCTTCCTCTTTCTTCCTTCCTTCCTCTCCTCCTTCCTTCCTTTCGTCCTTCCTTCCTTCCTTCCTCTTTCTCTCCCTTTCCCTTCCTTCCTTCCATCCATCTTTCCTCCTTCCCTTTTCCTTCCTTCCTTCCCAGCCTTACATCAGTTTTCCTCCACCAAGGGTTACTTCCCTAGAAGTCAGCCGAGTTCCTGAGTTGGGATCCATCTACAAGAGCTTTGATGAGGTTGAGGTTGGGTTTGGAGGGCCACCTTTGCAGTTGCAAATGCAGCTGGATGTTTCCAAATGGCATGGAGCTCTTCCTTCCTGATCCCCCCCCAAAGCTCTGGGGCTGCCCCTTCCTCTCTTTCTCAGCTGGGCTCTTGCTTTTATGTCTCCCTCAGGTGGTTGCGCTCAGCCAACGGACCAAGGAAGCCGAGGCAGCGTTCCTGAGCGTCTACAAGCAGTTACTCAAAGGCCCAGGTATGGACGCCGGCTGGGCCGCCGCCTTCAGGCAGGCTCGGAAGGGGTGGGTGGGTGTCACAAGCCCTCTGGACCTACTCAGGGACTTTCGGGAGATCAGAAGATGGTCTGGAACATTTGAGACCCCCGCTCTGGAGCTCCATCTCCTCCGTGGCCTGGAAATAGCCATTGTTAAAGAAGACCCTCTTAGGAACGAGATGGTAGAAAATCCCAGGTTTGGGGGGGGGGGAAATGACTTTCCAGGGTCTGAAATGGCTGCGGCCATTGTCCTACTAGGGTCCTCTGTTTAATCAGTGAAATTTTATTTATTTATTTTGATTTTTCAACAAGGAAACAAGTAGGAAAAACGCATTAAAAATGGCACGAATAAACGGATCTAAATAAGGAAAACATAGCCGTAAACCCATAAAAAGGGTCCATATCAATGGGGACGGTAGGACAGGGATGAAAGGCACGCTGGTGCGCTTATGCACGCCCCCCGAGGGAGCTCTTAAGAAACGTATAAGGTCCACGGTAGACAGCTTAAAGTAAAAAGATTGGGGGGTTAGAGGAACTAACAACAGGACCAGATAGAATGTTCCACATATTTACTACTCTGTTTCTGAAATTGTTTTTCCTGCAATCAAGATTAGAATGGATTGCATTTAGTTAGTATAGCAATAGCAATAGCAGTTAGACTTATATACCGCTTCATAGGGCTTTCAGCCCTCTCTAAGCAGTTTACAGAGTCAGCATATTGCCCCCAACAATCCGATGATAGATAGATAGATAGATAGATAGATAGATAGATAGATAGATAGATAGATAGATGATAGATAGATAGATAGATTGCAATAGCAATAGCAATAGCAGTTAGACATATACAGCTTCATAGGGCTTTCAGCCCTCTCTAAGCGGTTTACAGAGTCAGCATATTGTCCCCACAGTCTGGGTCCTCATTTTATATCTCTTGATAGCCCTTGTGTTATGGCAGTGGAAGTAAATACCTGCACATCTCAATATCTGACACACATTTTAATTCCAGTTGGGCTTATTGGAGTGATTGGTACACCTTCCCTCCTTCCTTCCTTCCTTCCTTCCTTCCTTCTCCTCTTCCTGCCTTTCCTCTGTCTCTCTTCCTTTCGGAGCTTGAACGGCTTCCGTCTCTGCAAAACTTCGCCCGAGGAAATTTTTTTTGTGTTGCTCAGCAAGTGTTTTGATACACTGAGCCTGGGATTGTGGCGTCTGTAATTACAGGAAGGGGGGGGGGAGAGGAAAATATCATAAATTTTTCTGATATTGTTCACCCAGATGTGGCATGGGGAAGCGGGCTGGGCGCACATCTCTGTCGGACACGGAGAGGAGAGGGAGGGCGGAGAGGAAGCAGTAAAATCATGTTAAAAGCATAATTAAAGTCATTGTTGAGGATGGATTGATTTAAGTCTCGTTTTAACTCGGGTGGCAGTGACAACTGATTTCTTCATTGTCTTCTGCACGCCTCGCTCCCCTCTCGGCAGGGACGCAACGGGTGGGAGAAAGAAACGAGTTTGCTAAGTAAGGACCGGGATGTGCATATGAGGGGAAGCAATAATACTTTACCCAAGGAGGCGGAACGGAGCTTTCTGGGGATTTCAAATTAGGAATTTAGGAGGTTTGCTAGTGTCTAAGCCAGTGTTTCTCAACCTTGGCAACTTGAAGATGTCCGGACTTCAACTCCATTCGCTGGCTGGGGAATTCTGGGAGTTGAAGTCCGGACATCTTCAAGTTGCCAAGGTTGAGAAACACTGGTCTAAGTGAATGGATGGATTACACCCCTCAGCTCAGTGATGGCTAATCTTTTGGTCGTTGCGTGCCAAAAGCGCTATTGTGCGCATGTGCATTATGCACCCATAATAAAATGCGCATGCCACCCCACAGGGCTGGTCCTCACCGGCACTGGAGCACTGGAAAAGAGAAAATGGCCCCAAACCAGCCCATTTTTGGACCGTTTTCCAGGCTGTTTTTCGAGCCAATAAACAGCCTCAAACGCACCGTAAAATGGCCAAAAAACAGGCTTGTGCACGCCGGCCAGCTGGTCTTTGGGATTCCAGTGCTCCTCTGCACGCACATGCACACACACACACACGCATGCGGGTTCCGTTTGGGGCACTTGGTGTGCAAAAGGTTCGCCATCAATGTTCTAGGGTTGCCAAGGACCCCCAGTTGGTTCCTGGGAGAAGCCAGCTGCCAGTTGGGCACCATTGGGCACCTCTGGGAAGACTCCTCTTCATGCCTGGGCCTTTGGCCCTGCGACCCCCTAGCTGAGACTGGTTGGGCCTCCAAGCCCCTCTGCTCTTTCCTCAAGCCAAAGCTGCCCCTTCCTTCCGTCTCCGGTGGCCCTGGCGGCTGGAATTCCTCCTGCTCTTCAGCTGGGCCCTTCCTTGAAGCGCGCAGCTGAATGGTCCACATCGTTATCTTATTTATTTATATTTATTTATTTTAGTTTATTTATATGCCGCCCTTTTCCCTGCGGGGACTCAGGGCGGCTTACAATTCGAAAGGAGGGGAAAACAGACAAATTAACACATAAGACAGTACATCATTAAAAGCACAACATTCATACAATTCAGGTGGGTTACGGTCTTTTACCCCAGGCCTGACGGGATAGCCAGGTTTTAAGGGCTTTGCGGAAGGCCTGGAGGGTGGTGAGGGTACGAATCTCCATGGGGAGATCGTTCCAGAGGGTTGGAGCTACAACCAAGAAGGCTCTCCTCCGCGTAGTTGCCAGTCGACACTGACTGGCAGATGGAATCCGGAGGAGGCCTAATCTATGGGATCTAATAGGCCGCGTGGAGGTAATTGGCAGTAGGCGGTCTCTCAAGTACCCAGATCCACTACCATGAAGGGCTTTGTGGGTGACAAGTAGCACCTTGAAGCGTACCCGGAGATCGACAGTTGGCCAGTGCAGCTCGCGGAGGATAGGTGTTATAGCAGTTAGACTTAGACTTATATACCGCTTCATAGGGCTTTCAGCCCTCTCTAAGCGGTTTACAGAGTCAGCATATTGCCCCCAACAACAATCCGGGTCCTCATTTTACCCACCTTGGAAGGATGGAAGGCTGAGTCAACCCTGAGCCGGTGAGATTTGAACAGCCGAACTGCTGAACTGCAGTCAGCTGAAGTAGCCTACAGTGCTGCATTTAACCACTGCGCCACCTCGGCTCGAGGTTATGTGGGTGAAACGAGGTGCACCCACAATCGCTCGCGCGGCCTCATTCTGGACTAGCTGAAGTTGCCGAATACTCTTCAAGGGCAGCCCCATGTAGAGCACATCTTAGCGCTGGAGATGTTATAAACAGCTGTAAGGTTAGCTGCCTTTATTTCCTACTCCTCCGAGATCATTTATGCTCCAGGTCCCCCACGGATGAGCCTCCACTGCGGAGGATATGTGTCCACAGGTGGCTCCTTGACGAGAGACACAACTGCTCTTTTGTCGGCTCTGGATCTTGGCACATCCTTGACCCTGGCAAGGAAGATATCTGCCCCCGGTGGGTCACCATGTGGACCCAGGCACTCCTGGGCATCAGACCAGGCTCAGGCAACATTTATGAGCCCTTGGGAGGGTTTAGATCAGAGGCGTCCCAAGTGTGGCCCCTTTAAGACTTGTGGACTTCAACTCCCAGAATTCTCCAGCCAGGGAACTCTGGGAGTTGAAGTCCGCCAATCTTTTAAGTGGCCACGGTTGGACACGCCCCCTGGTTAAGGCCTCCAAGCATCTTTGGGCTGCGGAGGTCCTTGGGCAGCATCCGAGGCCAAAGTGGTTTTTTGCCATATATTTTCAGATCTGCTGGTTTCATTCCGCCTCCTGTTTGGGTCTCATTATGCATTGATTTAAAACAGATTTGATTGATTACTTTGCTTAAATCCGCGGTGCATATGATTAAATCTGTAGCTGTGAGGAAGATGACATCTTTTCCCCGTTTTTTTTGGGGGGGGTTACACAAGGCACCCTTGGCATCCGCTGCTCCACTCTAGGTTAAAGGCTGGAGGGGAGAGGGGGAAGCAGGGGGGCAGAGCTGGTCCCTGGCTAAGAGGGAAGCTCTTTCTGTGCCAGTTTTCGGAAGCGTCTGCTTTGGCAGGGCCCCTCCACGCCACAGTCTCCATCCCACAGCCCATTTTGCTGTGGGCAAAGAGCAGGGATGCAAACAGGTGTGCTCCAGAGAGGGCCCCTTCCTCTCCTGGCGCGACCCCCACGATTATTAGCCATCCCTGCCTGGTTGCGGGGGGGGCTCCCTAAGGCCTCCCAGGCCAAGGCAATTATGCACTGACATCATTAACCCAGCAAACCCCATTAGGAAGGCCAGCTAAAAACGCATCCTTAATTATTTGCGGTGTGCAATGCTAATGAGTCCATCTGCACTGCCATTGTACGACACAAACAAATTAATTTACGAGCCTGGATCATTTTTAATAAAGGTGGGGAAAAAAATGGGGCTGGTTTCTCGCTTCTTCCACCACCACCCCAATTTCTTTTCAGATCGGGGGGGGGGAGGGCTGGAGGAGCCATCCATCCCTCTCAAGCTTCTGACCCGGTTTACCAACTCTGACCCACCCCCACCGAGCCCTATGAGTTGCAAGAGACAAATACGGCCCCTGATTCTGATTCAACAGGAAGAACATCCCGGCGTTCTGTTTTAGGGGTGGCAAAATGTTTGAGAAAATAGTGTCCTCCTTAATAGGACCAGGGAGAAGACAAGATAATCCACATGCCTCTTCCACGGAGGGGGGCTTAAAATCCTTTTGGAGGGATTCTCCCTCCCTCTCTCTCATCTAGCTATCAATCATCTATAGTATCTATTCTCTCTCTCTCTCTCTCTCTCTCTCTCTCTCTCTCATCATCATCATCATCTACCCTCTCTCTCTTTCTTATCTGTCTGTTTATCATCTATTGTATCTAACCCAGGGGTGATATTTAGCAGGTTCTGACCAGCTCTGGAGAAGCGGTAGTGGAAATTTTGAGTAGTTCGGAGAACTGGGAAATACCACCTCTGGCTGGCCGCGCCCCCATCTATTCTCTGCCTCCTGAGTCCCAGCTGATTGGGAGGGAATGGGGATTTTGTAGGAACCTTCCCCTGCCACGCCCACCAAACCAGGCCCACAGAACCAGTAGCAAATTTTTTTGAAGCCCACCACTGATCTAATCACCCATATTCTCTCCCTCCCTCCCTCTTCCTCCCGCTCTCTCTCTCTCTCTCTCTCTCTCTCTCTCTCTGTCTCCCCCCTAATGTTAGTGATTTTACATTTTTGATAATTCTTTGACATATGAAAGCTTGACCTCTTAGGGATTATCTGGGCTGAGCCAAGGGCTTCCTCCTCTGAAGGAAGGCGGCATCAACATTGTCCTCCTCTTCTTTGGAAGGTGCCTTCTGCGTGGGACGGAGCTCCAAGGTCACCTCTGCTTTTCTCCCTTCCCCTCCAGCAGATCCTGTGCCCTCCCTCGAAGGGTGGCACCAGCCCCTCCACTGCCTCGGCCCCGAGAAACCCCCCTTGAAGGAGCTGAACAGGCCCTGGAAGAAGGAGCTGCTCTCCCCGAAAGGTACTCAAGCAATCCGCCTTCTTCCACTGGCAGCCTACAGCAGGGATGGCAAAGCTTTCCGGCACTAAGTGGCGAAACCGGAACACAGATGCATACATGTGTGCCTGTGTGCGCCAGAGCACCAAAAACCTGAAGACCACTGGTCAGTGTGCGCATACCTGTTTTCTGGCTGCTTTTGGCTGTTTTTCGGGCCATTTTTAGGCTTTTGGAGAGGCATTTTCAGGCCAATTTTCAGGCCAATTTCTGGCTGTTTTCGACCCGAAAATGACCTGAAAACAGTCCGAAAAAGGGCCTGAAAAACAGCCTGAGTCCCATTTCCCAGCACTCCAGTGCCCTCAAAGACCAGCTGGCCGGCGCGCATGTGCGTGTCGGAAACCAGAAAGCATCTGGCAACGGCGGATGTGCCTGCAGAGAGGGCTCTGCGTGCCACCTCTGGCACATGAGTCATAAGTTCGCCATCTCGGACCTATAGTAAAGTAGTAGTAACTTCCCTGTTGCCTCAGCGTGAGAGTCAAGGCAGGGTCCGTTGGAGCTTCAAGGCCGTGCTTGAGAGGAGGCGTTTCTGCATCCTGCGGAGCCTTACAGACCCATGGCTGGTTGAGCACAGCTGGAATGATCTAGATCAGTGTTTCTCAACCTTGGTGACTTTCAGTCCTGTGGACTTCAACTCCCAGAATTCCCCCAGCCAGCTATGCTGGCTGGGGGATTCTGGGAGTTGAAGTCCAAAGGACTGAAAGTCGCCAAGGTTGAGAAACACTGATCTAGAGAAGGCAAGCAGAAAGGATAACCAGCCGAGACTTCTCTGGTTTAGGCCACTGATCCTGTTGCTGATGTAGATTTCCCCTTCACCCCCGCAGAGCAAAAAGAAGGGACCCTCCCTGGTGGACTGGCGGCTTCAGAGGCCAAGCTTGCTGGGATCAACAACAAAGCCTTGCTGACCGACTCGTTGCTGCAGAGGAATGAGGTTGAGAGGCAAAAGTACGTGAGTATGAGCCGGGAGGTGAGGATGGGAAGGTAGTTGGGAGAATTGTTCTCCTCCAAGGAAAGGAAGGAGGTGGTTAAGTCCAGCCTTACCTGGAATTTTAGGCTGCACCTTCTGCTTTTTCCTCAGTGATCTCCCAAGATCTTGGAAAACCATTCCTCTACGGAAAGGAAAGGGAAAGAAGAAAGGGTAAAGGAGAGGAAGAAAGGGAGGGGAAGTAAGAGTAGGAGAGAGGGTAGGAAGGAAGAGGGGAGGAATGGTGGTGAGGAAGGGGAAGAAGAAAAGAGAAAGGAGAGGAGGAGAGAAGAAGGGAGGGAAGGAGAAAAGGAGAGGGAAAGAAGAAAGGAAAAAGAAGAGGAAGGGAGGGGAAGTAAGAGTAGGAGAGAGGGTAGGAAGGGAAGGAAGAGGGGAGGAGTGGTGGTGAGGAAGGGGAAGAAGAAAAGAGAAAGGAGAGGAGGAGAGAAGAAGGGAGGGAAGGAGAAAAGGAGAGGGAAAGAAGAAAGGGTAAAGGAGGGGAAGAAAGGGAGGGGAAGTAAGAGTAGGAGAGAGGGTAGGAAGGGAATGAAGAGGGGAGGAGTGGGGGAGAGAAAGGGGAAGAAGAAAAGAGAAAGGAGAGGAGGAGAGAAGAAAGGAGAGAAGAAGGGAGGGAAGGAGAAAAGGAGAGGGAAGAAGAAGTAGGCTTGTTGTAAAACAAGAGGGATGTACAGGATGACAGGAAAGCAATCTCAATTATATTTTTAAATTTTTAGGCGGAGAAATGAATTGTTATAAATATTAAAAGAAAACACAATATTAATAATAATGAGAATGTATATTTGTAAATGTATGCATGAGAAATAAAAGTGAAAAACTTTGTGGGGGGGGGGAGGAAACCATTATTCCACAAATTCACGAGACTCTGTTGCTGTGATTGAGACCCAACCATCCCCTAATAGATAATAAAGCCCGTGAATCGAAATCCGTCAACATTTTTCAGCACTTCTCACAGATTTTCTTTGTGAACAAAACCCAACTTATCTTTTTAAAGAAGTCAAGTATATCTCTGGACAGGCCTCTCTCCTTTTAATGCTTTCAAATCGAAGGAAGTTCTCTAGATGTTCTGCAGAACCTGTGATGGCTTCTTCAGCCAAACTATTCAAACGAATTGGGGAGAATGGGAGGTTGACTCCAAGGGGATGGATGGACCTCAGAAGGCTGCTTTCTCCTTGGCTTTGATATGGGTGCCACTCAACTCAAGGAGATACATCTCTTGTCTTAGGGGTCTTCAAGAAGCCCAGTTCACTTTGGCCAGCCGGCTGGGGGAAGCAGAAGAGAAGATCAAAGTCCTGCATTCAGGTACTTTCCATGTTCGATGGAGATACGGTTTGAAGATGGTTAGGAGCATTTCCCATGGCTTCCTCCTTGGCCATGTTAATTCTCTTTAAGCTCTTTAAGGAAAAGCTGATGGGGTTTTTTTTGTATCTGTTGAAAGATCATCTCTTCACTCGATGAGCTGAGTCCAGTTTTCTTTGCTTCCCTGATGTCTGCCGTTTCCTCTCAGACATTGGGCTGATGGTCAACCTCTTTCCTTCCATCTCTCAAATCCTTCCCTTTTTAATGACAGCCGTCCCTTACCTGAAATTACCGCTTGCAGCCTGCATGGAAGCACGAAAGAGAGTCCTTCAGAATAAAAGTTTTGAAAACGTAACCCACAGCTGCCCGATGATTGAAATCTATCCTTCGAGTTCCTCCAGAAATCTCGGTCTTAACTAACTCGAATAAGTGTCACAATCTGCAATGCGCTCTACATGGGGCAGCCCTTGAAGAGTATTCGGAGACTTCAACTCGTCCAGAACGCAGCCGCGCGAGCGATTGTGGGTGCACCTTGGTACACCCACGTTACACCTATCCTCCGCGAGCTGCACTGGTTACCGATCAGTCTCCAGATACGCTTCAAGGTGCTAGTCATAACTTATAAAGCCCTTCATGGTATTGGGGTACTTGAGAGACCGACTGCTGCCAATTACCTCCCAAAGACCCATTAGATCTCACAGGGTTGGCCTCCTACGGGTGCCATCTACCAGCCAATGCCATCTGGCTATTACCTGGGGGAGGGCCTTCTCTGTGGCAGCTCCGGCCCTCTGGAACGAACTCCCCGCAGGGATTCGGACCCTCACCTCTCTCCAGGCCTTCCGAAAAGCCGTCAAAACCTGGCTTTGCCAGCAGGCCTGGGGGTGATGAGCTCCCTTCCCCTCTTGACATGTATGGTTGTGCGACTGTTGTCTACTTTTATTATTTGTATTTTGTCTTTTTATGTTCCCCCTTTTTTCCCCCCTTGAATTGTTCGCCGCCCTGAGTCCTCCCGGAGAAGGGCGGCATACAAATAATACAATACAATACAATACAATACAATACAATCTCTCGCAACCCACCATCCTAAAAGGGAGCAGTGCAAACCAGGATGGTACATTGGCAAATGCCAGGAAGTGTCACTCATTGGCAGAACTTCTGCTCAATTTTAAGCCTCTTTGAGTGGGTTGAGAAAGACGTGGAGATAACTCGCGGAGATAATTGGTGGAGCCAACGGGTCTACACATATCTCCCATTTCCCCCGCCTAATTATTATCCCAGTTTACGACTGAATATTTGCTAGCCCCGAGTAGCGTTCTTGAAGCACAACCCACTGGAAGTACAATTTCTTACTCTCTGTTTTCATGTTCTCCCCGTTGCTGGCCAGCGCTAAAGGCGACGCAGACGGAGCTGGTTGACCTGCGGTGTAAATACGACGAGGAGGCCGCTTCCAAGTAAGTGGGTGCTTGTCCTCAGCGCTTACGTCTCCCAGTCAGGTTGTGAGGGCGTCTCTAAGTAGGAGAACGTTTGGATGAGCAATTGGAAAAGGGCTTGATCTGGGTACTTGAGAGACCGCCTGCTGCCAATTACCTCCCGAAGACCCATTAGATCACACAGGGTCGGCCTCCTCCGGGTTCCATCCACTAGCCAATGCCATCGTGCTACTACCCGGGGGAGGGCCTTCTCTGTTGCAGCCCCGGCCCTTTGGAACGAACTCCCCGCGGAGATTCAGACCCTCACCTCTCTCCCTGCTTTCCGAAAAGCCGTTAAGACCTGGCTGTGCCGGCAGGCCTGGGGTTGATGAGTTCCCTTCCCCTCTCGACAGGTATGGTTGTTGGTCATTTTAAATGTCTATTTTGTACTTGTATGTTTCCCTTGCCCGTTTAAGTTGTTCGCCACCCTGAGTCCCTTTTTGGGAATAGGGCAGCATATAAATAAACTTAAACTTAAACTTAAACTTAAACTTGATCGGTGGGGAGGCTTAAGAAATTCCATTCAAGGGTTTTTTTTTTGTTTTTTTAATACAAATTATGCATAATATAGGAACAAAGAGTTGTCAGTTACATCGTCCTTCTTACATCATAGCTTTGTTTTCACAAATTTCACAAATTATTCTCCATCTTTATACTTATTTATTTCTTAATACATTAAACAGTATCTTCTATTGCCCCTTCAAAGTTACACCAAATTTTCATTTCTTATTTTCTCCATTGGTATATTTTGCTATAAACAGCATACATCCTCTAATTTGATTTAAGCATAGAGAGCATTTATTTCAAGTTTTTTTTTCTACCGTTAACAATATACTATCATTTCTTTCTTTCTTAATTAGTTACGTAACAGTAACAATCTCACTGCTATTCTCTTTAGTCTACTAAAGTAACTCTTTTTCCCTTTCTTCCTCTTTTAACATATTTTCTCATGGGCTCCCAAAAATCCCAGTTTTAATTCTTTCCCTTCTTCTCCCCCTTTCCCCTAAAAACTTCTTTTTTTGGCTTAAGAAATTGTAGAATAGCAATAGCAATAGCAGTTAGACTTATATACCGCTTCATGGGGCTTTCAGCCCTCTCTAAGCGGTTTACAGAGTCAGCATATCGCCCCCAACAATCCGATAGATAGATAGATAGATAGACAGACAGACAGACAGACAGACATATAGAGATAGATAGATAGACAGACAGACAGACAGACAGACAGACAGACAGACATATAGAGATAGATAGATAGATAGATAGATAGATAGATAGATAGATAGATAGATAGATAGATAGATAGCAATAGCAATAGCAATAGCAATAGCAATAGCAGTTAGACTTATATACCGCTTCATGGGGCTTTCAGCCCTCCCTAAGCGGTTTTACAGAGTCAGCATATCGCCCCCCACAGTCTGGGTCCTCATTTCACCCACCTCGGAAGGATGGAAGGCTGAGTCAACCATGAGCCGGTGAGATTTGAACCGCCGAACTGCAGATAGCAGTCAGCTGAAGTGGCCTGCAGTACTGCACCCTAACCACTGCGCCACCTCGGCTCTAGGTAGAAGCTGGGTGGATATGTCCGTATCTTTGCGTGGGTGCTTGGTGTCTTTCCTTCCTCCTTCCAAATATTCCCAGCATCCTCACTTAGGTTCTGCCATAACTATGATCCCCACCGTTCTCTGATACGTGACGGTGCTAAGAACGCTTAATTGTATCCTAGCGAACCAGATGGGCTTTGATCCCCTCATGTTTACCCTTCTGGCACCCGGCGTGAAATAACATTGCCTTTGATCAAACTGGGGCTCGTGCAGGATGAACATGGAAGCATGGAAGGAGAAGTGGGGTGGACAGGCATTTTACTGATGCTCCCCATCCCTTTTCAAAGTGAAAGGATAAAAAGACTCCACGCCTTTTGAGGTTCACCACCCCACTATCTAACACCAGGTAGCCAGGTTCATTGGAGATTTAAACTAAGGAAGCATCTTTGCTAGTCGTTCCCGACTCTAGGGGGCGGTGCTCATCTCCCTTTCAAAGCCGAAGAGCCAGCGCTGTCCGAAGACGTCTCCGTGGTCATGTGGCCGGCATGACTCAACGCCAAAGGCGCACGGAACGCTCTTCCCTTCCCACCAAAGGTGGTTCCTGTTTTTCTACTTGCATTTTTACGTCCTTTCAAACTGCTAGGTTGGCAGAAGCTGGGACGAGTCACGGGAGCTCCCTCCGTTACGAAGCGCTGGGGATTCGAACCACCGAACCTTTCTGATCGTCAAACAGCATCTTGGCCACTGAGCCACTGTGTCCCTATAGATTTAAACTAGGTCAATAGCAGTAGACTTATATACCGCTTCATAGGCCTTTCAGGCCTCTCTAAGCGGTTTACAGAGAGTCAGCATATTGCCCCCAACAATCTGGGTCCTCATTTTACCCACCTCGGAAGGATGGAAGGCTGAGTCAACCCTGAGCCGGTGAGATTTGAACTGCTGACCTGCTGATCTAGCAGTAGCCTGCAGTGCTGCATTTAACCACTGCGCCACCTTGGCTCTTGGGTCAGGTCAAAGTCTCTGGATGTTTGCTTTTTCCATGGCATCCTGAGGACCTCTTTGGTTGTGTTTTATGCCCCTGAGGAGCAAATGGTGTCATCTACTCCTAGTTGAACTTGTAGATGCTCCGGAAGCCAACCGTAACTCTTCTCTTCTTGCCCTAGGACAGATGAAGTGGCCATGATTATGACAAATCTCGAAAAAGCCAACCAGGTGAGCGGACGGGTGGTCACGGGCTAAAGGCCTTGGGCTTGTCAATGAAAATGGCTTGAAGGCCTCAGGAAATGGATGGTTGGTGTGATGTTTCCATCAAACATTCTGACGGTTCTGATTCTTCCCTTTTCTAGAGAGCGGAGGCTGCCCAGAGGGAGGTGGAGAATCTGCGGGAACAGCTTGCCGCTGTAAACAGCTCCCTCCGCTTGGCTTGCTGTTCTCCCCAAGGACCAAGTGGGGTGAGGACCAGAAGGGGACCCTCACCGATCAAATGAGGAGAGCAGTGCTCACGGGGGAATTTCCAGAAGCACAAATCTTCCATTTCCCGACTCCTCATTCTATGAATTTGGGTTGCAATCAGCTCAGTGCAGACCAGACTAAATGTTGAGGAACAATTTAGTTTTGGGTGTTGGCTTCCAGGTCTTAAGCTAAGGGCTCCAGCCCATTTGCTGGTTGGGATTTGCGTGTATCTTCAGCTCTAGAAGAGGAGCAGCTAATATGAAGTCTCGAGGTGTTGTGGCCCAGCAGAGCTGGCAGCAGATTCAGAGAGTGAGGAGGGTTGGGGAGGAACCCGCGCCAGTCCTGGAGTCTGGGGAAGGCTCTGAGGAGGGCTCTGTGTCGGAGGCAGAGAGGGGGCCAGGGACGTCAGACAGTCATCAGCTGCCTTCAGAGTCAGACATCAGTGAGGCAGAAGAACAGCTGGAGCCTGTTCCCAGTGGGCGCATGCACAGAGCAGCCAGACGAAGGGAACAGCTAAAGAACAGAAGTCGACTCAGGGAGTAAGGCCACAGGTGGACGGTGAATGGCCCCTCCCAGAGGAAGTAAAAGAGCAGCGAAAGGGGAGTGGAGTTTGCAGGAGACCATCAGTTCACTTAATTGGTTCGTGACTCTCCGAGGCTCCTTGCCAAGTTCTGCAGATCTCGGCCTGGCAGCTCTCCAAGCCAGATAAGGTCTGTGACTGTAAATCCTCCGTTTGAAAGACTTTGCTGGATGTCAGTGAGGCAGAATTCACAGTCAATTAATCAAAAGGGGTTTTTGTCGGGACCAGGAATTCACTTCAGGCTCTTGGGAAGCCTCGGTCAGAACACCACGTTGGTCTCCTGCATGTTGAGAGAGAGCAGAAGATAAGGATGACTCCAGGGAGGCCTTGCAAGAAGTGAAGACTTCAAACTGGGCTACAGACACATGTCTTTCATAAGGATGTGCAAAATGGCATGTCTAGAATTGACCTGAGGCGTGGCGGGGAAGCCAGGAGGTGGCCCTTGTTATTTCTAGCTCCTCGGCATAAGTAGATCCTTCCTTTGAGATCCCTTCTTTTCTGCAGGACAAAGTGAATTATTCTTTGTGTCCGGGACCACGGCTGGAGGCTGCCCTCGCCGCCAAGGACCGGGAAATCCTTCGGCTTCTCAAGGAAATCCAACATTTGCAGAACTCCATGCAAGAAATGGAGGACTCTTCAGCCAATCAGATTGCAGACCTTGAGAGGCAGCTGGCAGCCAAAAGCGAGGCCATCGAAGTGGGTATCGTTTCCGCGGCATGCCCCCCAAGAATCGGGGTGTTGTGTGTGTGTGTGGGGGGGGTTAAATCGAATCCTTGCTCTTCACCTCCCTAAGGTTGATGGAGAAGAAAGTCCGATGAATTTTTCCAAGGATTAAAATGGCCTGTGGAGGGTTCTCCATTTAATCCTGGTGAAATCCCCAATGACTTCCTTTGTCCAATCACTTCGTTAAAGATGAACACAGGGGTGTTGTGAATAGGTGTCGTTGTCTATCTCACACACACACACAACATTTTAATAATTTCTGAGCTGGGCTAACGATGTGCCGAGCAAAATTTGCCTTTTCTTTCTGTCTTAACCATTTGTTTCACGCCACAAGCTTCTGCCTTTGACTTAGGATTTTTAAATATTTCTCTGTGTGTGTGTGTGTGTGTGTGTCTCTCTCTGTGTGTCTCTGTGTTTGTGCGTTCTTCAGAAGTTGGAAGAAAAACTTCGTACTCAATCAGATTACGAAGAGGTCAAGACAGAACTGAGGTAGGGCCCCCGCCTCTCAAGCTCCCTCCAATCGCGTGCAAAGCTTCATTCACACGAGCAGAGGGCGTGTGCATTCACCGCTCGCACAAATGGAGCTGGGGGTGTGTGTGTTTGCGCCTGACACTCGCACGCCACACATCACCTCTCGTGCCAGGCCAGGCCGCCAATCTGGAAAGTACCATGGGGTGGTTGAACAGAGAGGCACGCTCCTCTTTCAGGGGTTGTGACTGCTTGCAGAAGTGACCCAAGCTTTGCACGTGAGATTTGGGTGGATGAAAAGGGTGGGGGGGCAGGTCACAAGCGAAAGCCCCTCCCTGCTTTATACCTTCAATCCTAGCTCTGCAGGAGAAGCGGGGCTGCCTGGAAACTCTCTTTAGGTCCTAATTTCTCCCCTTTTCCTTCTGCAGCATTTTGAAAGCGATGAAGCTGGCCTCCTCCGAGTGCAGCCTGTCCCAGGCAAGTTGGAAACCTTCTCCGCAGGTGCACAGCACACCTGAGCTTCAGCCCCCATCAGGTTATCAGGCAGGAGGTGCTGTGTTTTCGAAAAGGGTTTGCCGGCCGTCAGAGGCCCAGAGGGCTGAGAACAGAAGGATTACCTAGCATGGGAAATCAGCACCTTGAGAAAAACTTCCCAGCGACTCAAATCTCTCCCCTGGCTTCTGAATATTTCTGGGCATGGTGGAAGGAAGGAAGGGAGGGAGGGAGGGAGGGAAGGAAGGAAGGAAGGACAAAGAGTCGAGGAAGGAGAAACAGAGGCAAGGAAGGAAAGATGGAGGAGGGAGGGATGAAGGAAGAAAACGAAGATGAAGGAGGAGAGATGAAGGAAATAAGGGAAGGAAGGAAAAGATGATGAAGGAGGGAGAGAGGGATGGATGAAGGAAAGGAGGGGCAAGAAGATGACAGGAATGGAGGGGTGAAGGAAGGAAGGAGGGAAAGAGGCAAGGAAGGAGAAAGAGGCAAGGAAGGAGAAAGAGGCAAGGAAGGAGAAAGAGTCGAGGAAGGAGAAAGAGGCAAGGAAGGAAAGATGGAGGAGGGAGGGATGAAGGAAGGAAACGAAGATGAAGGAGGAGAGATGAAGGAAATAAGGGAAGGAAGGAAAAGATGATGGAGGGAGAGAGGGATGGATGAAGGAAGGGAGGGCAAAAAGATGACAGAGGAATGGAGGGGTGAAGGAAGGAAGGAGGGAAAGAGGCAAGGAAGGAGAAAGAGGCAAGGAAGGAGAAAGAGAGGCAAGGAAGGAAAGATGAAGGAGGGAGGGATGAAGGAAGGAAGGAAAAGATGATGAAGGAGGGAGAGAGGGCTGGATGAAGGAAGGGAGGAGGGGCAAGAAGATGACAGAGGAATGGAGGGGTGAAGGAAGGAAGGAAGGAAAGAGGCAAGAAAGGAGAAAGAGGCAAGCAAGGAAGGAAGGGTGGAAGGGAGAAGAGGAAGGAAAAGATGATGAAGGAGGGAGGGAGGGATGAAGGAAGGAAGATCACCAGGACTTCTAGGGTCTTTTTCTCAGCTAGACCCTCTCATTAAGAATTGGGAAGAGTTTTGCCTGCCCACTTCAGAAGTATTTTCAGTGGATACAGAATCCATATTCCCTGAGGTTTTGGGGGATCCTTGCTGAGAAAGATCTCTCTCCTTCCGTGCATCATTTTAAAAAAAAAACAACGTAAACTCTTTGGATCCTCTTCTCAGATTGGTAGTTTTGAGCCTTTGTTTATTTCTTCCCTTTACCTCCTGCCACTCCGCCAGATGGTACGCCAAGCGGCGGCCGCCAGGAAACCCACAGCAGAAGCGGGGAAGTGGTGCCCGATCAGATGGCTGAACTTAATTGCCACATTTCTTTTAGGGCTGACTGGAACAAGTTGCCGTTTTAAGGGAGTTGTTTTTGTTGGTGACGGCCGTTGTGCTACGCCTGGGAGTGTTCTGGGCTGGTGGGGGCCGAGGGTGTCGGAAGGCAGAAAGCCAGGGTGCCACTTGAAACAAAAAGCAAATTCTTTTTTTTAATTATTATTATTTTTTATTAGTAAAAGAAAAATACAACAGCCAATAGATTGCCAAAGACAATACAACATCCGCCACTGTTTTGCTTTACATTTGACTACGTTTCGAGACATTTCCATAATAACAAAATCGTTATAGACATCAAAAGTTAGGCATCTTCTTCCCTCCCTCCCTCTTTCCTTCCCTCGTTTCTTCTCTGCCACTCCCCTTCCTTCCCTCCCTCCTTCTCTCCTTCCCTCCTTCCTTCCCTCCTTTCTTTTCTCCTTTTCTCCTTCCCTTCCCCCTCCCTTTCCTCTCTCCTTCCCCTCTTCTTTCTCTCATACATTCCCTCCTTCCTTCCCTCCTTCCCTCCTTCCTTTCTTTCTTTTCTCTTAGATTCCCTCCTTTCTTCCCTCCTTCCTTCCTTCCTTCCTTTCTTCTCTCCTTCTCTCCTTCCTTCCCTCCCTCCTTCCCTCCTTGCTTCCCTCCCTGCTTCCCTCCCTCCTTCCTACCCCGCTTTCTTCTCTTTCTTCTCTCCTTCCTTCTTTCCACCTCTCCTTTCCCTTCTCTCCTTACTCTTCCTCCCCTTTAACCTTCCCCCCTTCTTCCGATTCCTCCCCTCTTTCCTACTCTTACATTCCCTCCCATTCTTCCTCTGCCCAAAAAGCAAATTCTAATCCTTCTCCCTCTTGTTTATTTAGAGCATCTCAAAAAACCCCGATGCCCTCTTCCTGGGAAAAGATTCCTTCTACCCATCCCGGAAGTATCTCTTGGAGAAACCAAACCTCACCACCAATCCTGGTAGGATGGCGACCGGATCGAAGGGAAGAAACATGGGTCAATACAAAGGCCCTTGTTGGGATTATTTTGGGGTTAAGGGGATGGACTAGAACCTTGATGGCAAACCTACGGCACACGTGCCAAAGGTGGCTCACAGCTCCCTCTCTGATGGCACATGAGCCGTTGCCCCAGTTCAGTTGTGCATGCATGCGTGTACCTCTCGTCCAGCTGGTCTTTGCGTCTGCTGTGCATGCGCGGGGCAGGGTGTGTGCACATGCGCAGAGGCAGGGCGTGTGCATGGGGGGGAGTGCCCATATTGCATTTTGTGGGTTTGCGCACTCAGTCTGGAAAAGGTGAGCCATGACTGGACTAGAACAGCGTCTCTTCAACCTCAGCAGCTCTCCGACGGGTGGACTTCAACTCCCAGAATCCCCCCAACTAGCCACGCATGGATTTGCACGCGCAGCCCTTTGCACAGATGGCTCAACCAATTAGAATCGTGGAAGCTGCAGGAGGGAGGGTTTAAGGCATTTTTCATTAATTTTAGAGCAATGTTTCTCCGTCTTGGTGACCTGGAGATGTGTGGACTTCAACTCCCAGAATTCCCCAGCCAGCATTCTAGGAGTTGAAATCCACACATCTTCAGGTTGCCAACCTGGAGAAACACTGCTCTAAAACGTAGACGGCCCAAGATATACGCAGGGTTTCAATTCCCCTCACCCCTCTATCCGCTTGTTCCTCTTCCATAATCCTTCCGATTGGCTGAAGGAGTTGTAAAACCCCTTAAATAAATCACCAATGGGATCTTCCTCAGAAAAATCATGGCTGAGCATCTGAGAGAGGTCCACTTCAGGGGTGAGATTCAGCTGGTTCGGACCGGTTAGGGCGAACTGGATGGTAATTTTGCATCTGGTTCGTCAAACCGGTAGTTGGAAGGGCTGGCTGGCCCCACCCCTCCCAGGAGTCTCCACGTGGCCCGTTCATCATGAAGTGCAGGGCCCACGTGGAGTCTCGGGGGGGGGGGCGTAAAATGAGCCTTCCGGAATAAATCAACAATGGGATCTTCCTCAGAAAAATCATGGCTGAGCATCTGAGAGAGGTCCACTTCAGGGGTGAGATTCAGCCGTTCGGACCGGTTAGGGCGAACTGGATGGTAATTTTGCATCTGGTTCGTCAAACCGGTAGTTGGAAGGGCTGGCTGGCCACACCCCTCCCGGGAGTCTCCACATGGCCCGTTCATCATGAAGTGCAGGGCCCACGTGGAGTCTCGGAGGGGGGGGGCGTAAAATGAGCCTTCCGGAATAAATCAACAATGGGATCTTCCTCAGAAAAATCATGGCTGAGCATCTGAGAGAGGTCCACTTCAGGGGTGAGATTCAGCCGTTCGGACCGGTTAGGACAAACCGGATGTTAATTTTGCATCTGGTTCGTCAAACCGGTAGTTGGAAGGGCTGGCTGGCCCCACCCCTCCCAGGAGTCTCCACGTGGCCCGTTCATCATGAAGTGCAGGGCCCACGTGGAGTCTCGGAGGGGGGGGGGCGTAAAATGGGCCTTCCGGAAGTTCCAGAAGTCCGGAAATGGGCCTGTTTCCGGCCTCTGGAGGGCCTCCGGAGCCCAGGGAGAGCAAAAAGACATCCCCCACACACACTGTGGTGTAGGATGCCGAGTAGGCCATGCCCCTCGACCACGCTCCCCCCCCCCCGCAGCAACCGGGCAGAGAACCGGTTGCTATTTTTTTTCAATCCCACCCCTGGTCCACTTCCTTCCTCTGGCTTTCCCAGTCTGTCCGATATTCCTATCTGTCCACCAGAACTCCAGATCCCATCATCCCCAGCCGGCATGGTCCAGGGAAGCTATAGTTTGTGTGTGGGTGTGTTTCTCTCTCTTTGGTCTCTAGAGGAGGACGCCTCGGAAGACGAGTCGGTGAAGGACTCCATGGGCCCCGAGCAACCTTACCCGTCTCCCCAGCAGCTCCTGCAGCCGCCCAGGGAAGACTCCACTTCCCCTCCGCTCCTCCAGCCCCTGCTGGCTCCCACGGTGGCCCCGGAGGTACTGGGGGACTTCGCCTTTGCGTCTTCGGGGGCCAGGGTGCTGGCCAATCCCCGAGCCTGAGACTCCCCTCTCCCCACACAGATGGGTCCCCCAGGCTACAAGAGCGAGAACAGCAGCACGGGCAGCTTCCCCTCCGCCTTCTACGCCGCCCAGGGGCTGGTGGTGCCCGCCAACTCCAACGACGGGAGCCCCCCGAGTGACCCGTCGGAAGGCAGCAACCCCGGCTCAGCCGACGAGGAGCAGCTGGACACGGCGGAGATCGCTTTCCAGGTGAAGGAGCAGCTGCTGAAGCACAACATCGGCCAGCGCGTCTTCGGACATTACGTCCTGGGCCTCTCGCAGGGTTCGGTCAGTGAGATCCTGGCGCGGCCCAAGCCCTGGCGCAAGCTGACCGTCAAAGGGAAAGAGCCCTTCATCAAGATGAAGCAGTTCCTCTCCGACGAGCAGAACGTCCTCGCGCTGAGAACTATTCAGGTGCGCCAGAGAGGTGAGTGGTCCAGGAGGGGAACCTGGGTGGGGTGAGGGGCGACGGGTGTCGCTTCAGTGCATCTCCTCCTCTCCCTCCTCCTTCTGCTCCTCCTCTCCTCTTCCTCTTCCCCCTCCTCCTCCTCTTCTCTTCCTCCCCTCTTCCTCCTCCTCTTCTTCCTCGTCCTCTTCCCCACCTCCCCTCTTCCTCCTACTCCTCTCCTCCTACTCTTCCTCTGAACTCAATAAGTCCTCCCTGCCTTCCCACCTTCTCTGCGATTTCTTCAGCAAAGACCAACCAGCCAGGTGAGATAAAGTCACCCTCCGTTTTGGTCTCCCCGGTCTCACCCTTCTTTTCCTCCAGCCCAAGACCCAGATATCCCCCCTCCCTCGTGACAAGAGATGATTCGCCAGGCAGGAGCTGCTGAGAAAGAGAGGCTCGTAGGGGGATGTGCGTAATTCCTTGACTTTAGGTGCCCAGAGCTGCCCCAAATCAAACGGCGGTCTTGGCTATTCTGTGTCTTTGATCAGGAAGCATTACGCCACGGATTAGGACTCCGGAAACCGGCTCAGACGACGCCATCAAGAGTATCTTGGAGCAGGCCAAGAAAGAGATCGAGTCCCAGAAAGGAGGTAAGGGGGCTCGTGGGGTTGGCAGAAGCCTTTGCCCCTCTGACATTTAAAATTAAGAGGCCATCGCCCAGATAGGAAGACCAGATTAACAGATTACCGACTAGGTTGCATTGAGTTCTTCTTAATGTTGGCCGTCGCGTTGCGGCCCTAATCGGGTGCATTTTAAACATTTTCCTTACCTAAATCCTTATTTCTTCTCTCCGTCTGGATGAAATAAGGAGCAATCTTTAAATATTCCAAACGTTGCAATAACTAATTCAGTTTCCTGGAGATTAAGCTGTCATCTGCTGCCCTCTGCCGGTTCTTTTATGTAGGAATTTGGCAATCTGCCCTGGGGCTCTTGAGGCCAAGGAAATAATGCGCTGTCCAAGCAGAGGCCAGCCATAAAATTTCAAATAAAAGGCCAGAGGATGTGTTTGTGGGAGGGGGGGAAAGGGGGAGGCTGTCCCTTCCAGTCAAAATTCTCTTAAATTCAAACGGACGTAACTGACAGCTTTTTAGTACTTCATTTGCGTAATTGACGCCCCTGCGTCACCCGCGTCAATGCGCAAATGATTTCAATTGACTGCAACGATGTGAAAAAGGTCAATTGCATTATTAGCCGATGGACGTCAGGGGCCCGGGCGGCTTTGGAAATGGTGGATTCTGCCTGCTGTTTTGAAGTCTTGAACCAATGGCGCATGGAATCGGAGGTTGGGTTGCAAGAGACACCGTAGTCTGTTTAAAGCAGCGGTGGGGTCCGGATCCCGGTACAACCGGTACGGTTCAACGGGGCCTGGCGTCCACCGCCTGAATGCGTGCAGCATGCATGCATACGCACACAACATGCACATGTGTCCTACCCTCCAGCGACACCGCCGTGAGCCTCCAGCTGCTCCGCAGAGTGTCTCACAGGCGCCGTACATGCCACGCGTGTGCACGGAAGCGCCAAAGAGTTCAAATACAGATAAGGACGACGGGCGGGCGGGTGGGCCCTCCGGAGCACCGTACCGGAACAGTACCCAGTGCTCCGGACAGGCACCGGTACGCCCATACCGGGGCGCACCGCCTGCAACCCACAACTGGTTCATAGGAGCAGAATTATCTGGAGGGGGGGGGAAAGACCAGTGGTGAAATGTAAATATTTTTTTGCCACTGGTTGTCTGGGCGTGGCATGGCGGGTGTGGCTTGGTGGGCGTGGCTTGATGGGTGGATCATGTGACTGGGTGGGCAGGACCAACATTTTAAAAAAATATAAAGCCTTTTTTTACGGTTCCACCACAAAACCGCGGTAGACTAAAGCACATGTGACTAAAGCGCGGTGACAAAACCGCACCGTCAAAACCGCGCGACAACAGCACGCCGACAGAAGTGCGCTGTAACATAACCCTAAAAATAACCCTAAACCTAACCCTAAACCTAACCCTAAACCTAACCCTAAACCTTACCTTAAGTTAAATCGCGCTTCTGTCGGCGCGCTGTTGTCGGCGCGCTGTTGTCGGCGCGCTTTTGACATCGTGGTTTTAGCGCTGCGGTGTTGTCGGCGCGCTTTTGACGTTCGCGGTTATGTCGTGCCACGTTTTTTTACTACCTATTCAGCCATACTGGTAGTAAAAAATGCTTTAAGTAGTGGAAAATAAGGTTCAGCTGTGCCCTGAAATTGTGGGAACCTTTCCACCCCTCCCTACTTTTTAAAGAATTTTTTTACTACCGGTTCAGGCACCTAGGTAGTAATAAAATTCTTTAAAAAGTAAAACAAAAACCAGTTCCAATGATCACGCAGCTCACAGCTGATTGAACCTTTTGAAATACAGTCATGGAAACATTTTTTAAAGCATTTTTTTCCTGCCTCTTCACCCGAACCGGCGGGGGGGGAAATGCTTTAAAAAGTGGGGGGAAATCTTCCGACGATCACACAGCTGAGCCACACGATCCTTGGAAGCTTTTTTCCCTACTGGTTCACAGAACCAGGGGCCATTGTCCCTACCGGTTCACACGAAGCATTTTGCCCCTGGAAAGGACCCTCCTTGACCCTAAGTGTCCCATGGCCCGCCCTAAGACGCCCTGTTGTGCCTCTTGATTTTGGTTGGCGGTGACTTGGTGGAAGGCCATCCCACGTC
>NW_022473701.1:0-17500 GCF_009769535.1 Thamnophis elegans | reverse complement strand
TCCCCGGCCGTGGTGGCCGAGCCTTCAAGACGAATGGCCTTTGACAGGCCTGCCTTACCCTCCGTTCCTCTGGGCCCCCCCTGAGATCCCTTTCCAAGTTACTAGATCCAACCTGATCCCCTCTCCAACCTCAAAAGGCACAACTATCCCGAGGAATTGTGTTGTCCAAGAGCCAAGGTGGCGCAGTGGTTAAATGCAGCACTGCAGGCTACTGCTAGATCAGCAGTTCAGCGGTTCAAATCTCACCGGCTCAGGGTTGACTCAGCCTTCCATCCTTCCGAGGTGGGTAAAATGAGGACCCAGATTGTTGGGGGCGATGTGCTGACTCTGTAAACCGCTTAGAGAGGGCTGAAAGCCCTATGAAGCGGTATATAAGTCTAACTGCTATTGCTATTGCTATTGCTAAGGTTGACTCAGCCTTCCATCCTTCCGAGGTGGGTAAAATGAGGACCCAGATTGTTGGGGGCAATATGCTGACTCTCTGTAAACCGCTTAGAGAGGGCTGAAAGCCCTATGAAGCGGTATATAAGTCTACTGCTATTGCTATCTACTGCTATTGTCCGGAAGCACCCCAATTGTAGAGAGTGTGTTGGGGGAGGACAAAATGTGTGCATGAGAGCGAGAGAGGGCAAACGACACAGAAATTGGGAATAAAGTGGAAATGATCCTGGCTGGGAAGAGGGGTGCTTTTCCTAGACTGGCCCAGATTCCCTGGGGCAGCTGCTTGGTTAGAATCCCCGAATTTATCTCTTTCCTTGAATGAGATTTTGTCCGCAAGACTTTGAAGTGGCTCAAACGGGCCCTTATCTTCTGGCCTTCAGGAAGCTCCCGAGATGCCCCCACAGCTGGTCGCAGCTCAGGCTTCCTCCCAATCTCTTGCATTTTTTCCCCCTTCAGGGTTAGATTACTTTTTTGGTATTCTTTCAGCACTGGCCTCTCGGTTTTATCAGGGCTGGAACTGCTAAGAAGCCCGAAACGTAAACAGCCTCCCCTCTCCTCTAGGTCCTGGGGTTGTCACAAGGCAGCGTGAGCGACATGTTGTCCAGGCCCAAACCGTGGAGCAAACTCACCCAGAAGGGACGGGAACCGTTTATCCGGATGCAGCTTTGGCTCTGCGACCAGCTGGGCCAAAACATCAGCCAGCAGGCGGGCCTGCCTCAAGGTAGGCACCTCCGCCCTTCGCCCCGGCTCCGTATTTATTCTGGGAAGCCAAAGCAGCCTTGGTCACCTCTGCCCATTGTTCCCCTGCAGGGCCTTTTAGCTATTTAAGTCAGTTAAGATGCTACAACGGTGCCTCCGGCCGAGGCTTCCCAAGAGCAGGAAGCAAACTCCTGGTCTCGACAAAAAACCCCTTTTATTAATTGGCTTTTATTCCCTCTGGGAAGGGCCGTTCATTGTCCACCTGTGGCCTCACTCCCAAGTCGACCCTTGTTCCTTAGCTGTTCCCTTTGTCTGGCAACTATGTGCGTGTGCATGCTGGGAACAGGCTCCAGCTGTTTTTCTGCCCCACTGATGTCCGACTCCGAAGGCAACTGAGAACTGTCAGACGGCCCTGGCCCCCTCTCTGCCTCCGACACAGAGCCCTCCTCCGAGCCTTCCCCAGACTCCAGGACTGGCTCAGGTTCCTCCCCAACCCTCCTCACTCTCCGAATTGGCTGCCAGCTCTGTTGGCCACTGGTGGGCCACAACACAAGGACTCTGGAGGTCTTCTCCAGTCCTGGAGCCAATTCTCCTTGTTGCCTGCAACCTCTTGGAAAATAATTGTTCGTATTTGACCTCATCAGCTCCTCCCTCCTTTCTTTCTTTTTCCATTCACAGCCAGCCCTGGAGAGTCTCAGTCTTCTCCTTCCCCGCCAGCCAGCCCTTCTGAGCAAGAGAAAAGCCCACCGGAGTCCCTCAGCCTTGCCCTGGAAAGCAGCAAAGAGAACCAGCAGCCGGAAAGCAAAGCCGGCCCCTTGCTGACTGGCAAAATGTGCCCCAACCACCAAAACTCCCTCGGCATTCAGGAGATTGTGGCCATGTCCCCCGAGCTGGACACCTACAGCATCACTAAGAAGGTCAAGGAGGTCTTAACCGACAACAACCTTGGTATGAAGCAGCGCTGAAATCCAGCAGATTCTGACAGGTTCCGGAGAACCGGTAGCGGAAATTTTGAGTAGTTTGGAGAACCGGTAGCAGAAATTTTGAGTAGTTCAGAGAACTGGTAGCAGAATTTTTGAGTAGTCTGGAGAACCAGTAGCAGAATTTTTGAGTAGTTCGGAGAACCGGTAGCAGAAATTTTGAGTAGTTCGGAGAACCAGTAGTGGAAATTTTGAGTAGTTTGGAGAACCGGTAGCAGAAATTTTGAGTAGTTCAGAGAACTGGTAGCAGAATTTTTGAGTAGTCTGGAGAACCAGTAGCAGAATTTTTGAGTAGTTCGGAGAACTGGTAGTGGAAATTTGGAGTAGTTCGGAGAACCGGTAGCAGAAATTTGGAGTAGTTCAAAGAACCAGTAGTGGAAATTTGGAGTAGTTCAGAGAACCGGTAGTGGAAATTTTGAGTAGTTCAGAGAACCAGTAGTGAAAATTTTGAGTAGTTCGGAGAACCGGTAGCAGAAATGTTGAGTAGTTCAGAGAACCAGTAGTGGAAATTTTGAGTAGTTCAGAGAACTGGTAGCGGAAATTTTGAGTAGTTCGGAGAACTGGTAGCAGAAATTTTGATTAGTTCAGAGAACCCATAGCGGAAATTTTGAGTAGTTCGGAGAACCGGTAGCGGAAATTTTGAGTAGTTCAGAGAACTGGTAGCGGAAATTTTGAGTAGTTCGGAGAACCAATAGCAAAATTTTTGAGTAGTTTGGAGAACCAATAGCGGAAATTTTGAGTAGTTCGGAGAACCGGTAGCAGAAATTTTGAGTAGTTCAGAGAACCAATAGCGGAAATTTTGAGTAGTCTGGAGAACTGGCAAATAGCACCTCTGGCTGGCCCCAGAGCGTGGAGGGAATGGAGATTTTGCAGTATCCTTTCCCTGCCCACGCCCACCAAGCCCTGCCCACAGAACTGGTAGTCAAAAAATTTGAATTTCACCACTGGTATGAAGCCACAGGTGGTCCTGTTCCCAGGAGCCTTGGGTGGGGTCTTCTTCTATGATGGAGGCCAAGAGGATGTTTCCACCGAGAACGTGGTCCGAAATTTCAGGGATTGAGGACTTCATGGCCATCTGCTTTAATCTGAGAGCTCTTCCGCCAATTTAGTAGGGTGGCGATAAGTAAGTTAAGAAATGCGGGGAAGAAAAAGGCCGTCTATTTAGAAGACACGTTGGGGCCCAGCATTGAGGATGCACTAAAAGCTCTTGGGGGGTTCCAGGGATGCGGCTAATCGTATTTGTATTTCTGTAGTATGTTCCCAGAGGGATTATGTTGGGAATTAGGGACTGAGAAAGCTCCGTCATTCCAGAGAAACAGATAGTAATTGGAGGCTAAAGTTGAGATCTCGCCCTTGTGGGTGGATGATGTTGATTGCAGAATTCTTCTCCTTATCAGCTGGAATTAGCACTGAGTAAAATTTTAACTCATCCAGGGCAAACTTGGGTCTGCATCTCCCCAATCTTTTGGAGGGGGGGGGAGAAAACTCAGCGGTCACCAACTGGTGGGCCGCGAGAAAATTTTGGTGGTCCGCAGAAAAACTATTTGCATTTTTTACATTGCACTAAATCAGTTGTCCTCAAACTGCGGCCCCTGGGACGGATACGTGGAATGAACGCTTGTGTTGCTGCAGAGAGTCTCCCCCTTTGGGGTCTTTTTGTGTGGGTCAGAGAGGGGGCAGAAATTCCCACTTGGGGTCTGCTTCAGCCTCCTGGTGGGGGGCTTTGGGCAAAGGCTGGAGGGAAGAGCCGCTGGTGGGGAAGAGCCGGAGGGCCTCGTTCCAGTGGGACTGCATCCTGGCCTGAAACTGGCTGACCATCTCAGCCTGCTGAGCCTCCAGAGATTTTGAGATTTTGAGATTTTATTAACATTTGTAGGCCGCCCTTTTCCCTGAGGGGACTCAGGGCGGCTCACATAAAATCAGGGAGGGGGAATACAAAACAATGACGTAGACACATATAATAAAAGTAATAAGCAACATACATTCGTCATTCGGGAGGGGCGGCTATCCTTGTCCCCAGGCCTGACGGGATAGCCAGTTCTTAAGGGCTGTGCGGAAGGCCTGGACGGTGGAGAGGGTACGAATCTCCACGGGGAGTTCGTTCCAAAGGGTCGGGGCTACTACTGAGAAGGCCCTCCTCCTTGTGGTTGCCAGCCGGCACTGGCTGGCCGATGGCAGGCCACTCCCGCAGGCCTTCCCTCTGCTTGGAAAAACCATGCTCCTAGTCCTCAGTGAGGTGCTTCTGCTGAGCTTCCTCCTCGGCCAGATCCAATTTGAACTGAACTCTTCCTCCTGGGGGCTGCTTAGCTCCAGCAACTGCTTCCTGTTGGGGCCCTAAGGAGCCCAGGCGGGCAGGCGAGGAGTGGCGGGTAGAGGCTGGCAATGCGCCCCTCGACGTGAGTGACTTTGAGTTGGCCACACTCACCCAGTCACATGCCCACCTAGCCACGTCCACCCAGCCGGTCATTAGGCAGATCCTATTAGTGGTCCACGGGATTTAAAATTAATAATTTAGTGGTCCCGGAGGTCCGAAAGGTTGGGGACCCCCTGAGCTAGATGAGAGAACCTCTGAGGCAGTGTGTAAAACCAAAAGAAACAAAATGTACCCCCCTCACTTTTAAAGGGCCTTTCTTGTTTAGAACGACGACTTAATAATCTCAATTTCCAATTTGCCTCGTCTGCTTAGGTCAGCGCCTTTTCGGGGAGAGCATCCTGGGCCTGACGCAGGGATCAGTCTCAGATCTCCTCTCCAGGCCCAAACCTTGGCACAAGCTGAGCCTCAAGGGGAGGGAGCCGTTCGTGCGCATGCAGCTCTGGCTGAACGACCCTCACAACATCAACAAGCTCCGGGACATGAAAAAGCTGGAGAAGAAAGGTGAGGCACCCTCGGTCCGCGGCAGCTTCTCAAAACCCGCGGCCTGATTGGGATTTATACAAATGAAGATGTGATCACCCACCCACTCCACCCACCCCACCCCAAAACATTGGCTCCTTCTGATTTTCTCCCGTCTGCAGCGTACCTGAAACGCCGTTACGGACTGATCAGTGCTGGCTCGGACAGCGAGTCCCCCAACCCTCGTTCCGAGTGCCCCAGTCCCAGCCTCCAGCTGCAAGACCTCAGCCTCCTGCAGATCAAGAAGCCGAGGGTGGTCTTGGCTCCAGAGGAGAAGGAGACCCTGAAGAGGGCCTACCAGCTGGAACCATACCCCTCCCAGCAGACGATCGAGATGCTCTCCTTCCAGCTCAACCTCAAGACTAACACGGTCATTAACTGGTTCCACAATTACAGGTCAGGAGCAAGTCAACCCTGCCTTGTGCCACCTCTTGGGCCAGACCCCAAGAACCATGACCAGCACCTGGAGTTACTTTGGAGTAGTAACTTCCTTCTTCTTCTTCTCCTCCTTCTTCCTCCTCCTTTCTTCTTCTTCTTCTTCTTCTTCTTCTTCTTCTTCTTCTTCTTCTTCTTCTTCTTCTTCTCCTCCTCCTCCTCCTCCTCCTCCTCCTCCTTCGACAGAATCTTGCCAGACTAAAGCAACTACCATATTTTTCGAAATATAAGACGCACCCCCCCAAAAAGGTGGTAAAAATCTGGGTGCGTCTTATACACTGAACGCAGCATTTTTGGCCTCCCGAAATCCTGCCCCCTTCACAAAAATGGACGTCCAGAGGGTTTGGGAGGCCTGCAAAGTGCCTCTGAGGGCTGGGGAGGGCAGAAATGAGCAGAAAACAAGCTGTTTTTTGCTCGTTTTTGCCCCCCTCCCCAGCCCCCAGGAGCACTTTGCAGGCCTCCCAAAGCCTATGCATGCCCCAGTTTTCACAAAAAATGAGGCATGCAGAAGGTTTGGGAGGCCTGCAGAGTGCAAAAAATTTTTTTTTTAATTTACCTCTTTAAAATCTTGGTGCATCTTATACTCCGGTGCGTCTTATACTCCGAAAAATAGGGTATTTGCAGAACTATAAATATACTCTGGGAATTGCTAGGGAGGAGCTGTTATAACTCTCTGTGTGTGTGTCGATTCTTTGCCCACTGAAAAGCAGCCCCTGCTCCCCTGGGAATCCTGGGTCTTTAAAGTTGGCACCTGTCAGACAGTACATGACCGATGAAAAGTGGCACTACATACTGGAGACATCTAGGCTCTTTGAGTATTAATTTTGTGTTTTTCACCATTTGCAATTTTGGCCTCGTCCTCAGATTTTTCTCCTCTTGATAAAACCTGGTAACTTTCAGGGGTGAGGAGGGAAAACCAATTTTTTCTACCTCCATATAATGGCTTTGTTTGCAATAACACACGTATGCCAATTAAATTATTTAGCAACACCATCTAAGCCACAAGGAACCTACCAAGCTTTAACTGGAGGGGTTAGTTGTGTTGTGCAAACCCAGTCCAGGAGTTGAGGGAACTCAAGAGGTTCTCAATCTCCCAGCCTACATTAGCTTGGTGTTTGCCTTTCTGGTTGATTTTTTGGGGGGGTGGGTGGGATGGGGGGACTCCTGTGGATGCAAGAACCTCATGGCCCTTTTCTTCGGCAGGTCTCGGATGCGCCGAGAGATGCTGATGGAAGGAAGCCAGGACGACACAGATGCAGAACAGAGCGCTGGCCCTTTGCTCAAGGGGGCCCAGCCCCAGAGCCCCGACTCGGAAGGGGAGGATGAGAAACCCACCTTCAGAAACGTCGAATGCCAAGGAGAACGCAAAGCGCTGGTGGAAATCAAGGAAGAGCAGCTGGAGGCGGGCGACAAAGACGACGGGGGCAGCAGTAGGGACTCCTGCAGTCCGGAAGGCGAGGTAGAGCCCGTATCTGGGTCCAGCCCCAGGGGAGACCCCGGTTGTGTGAGCCCACATGAAGCTCCCAGCCTCACCTGGGCCAGCACCCTACGGAGCAAGACACACCCGCCCGGGGCCCACAACTGTTCCAGTTTCCATAACCCCGCGGAGACCGACTGCCGCGAGAGGTTGCCTTCGGACCCCGTTAGCTTTAAATCCGCCTCCGAGTCCTCCCGTTGCAGCCTGGAAGTTTCTCTCACCTCGCCATCCGCCGCCTCCTCGCCGGGAGTCCTGATGTCCGTCTCTCCCGTCCCATCCTCCTCAGCTCCCATCTCCCCCTTGCCAGTGAACAACGCGGCCACCAAAGGGGCCACCGATACGAGCGCCGTGCCACCCAGCGCAAAACTGACTACGAACATCCAGCGCCGGAACGAGAAAATGGCTAACCTCAACAGCATAATTCATCGGCTGGAAAGAGCTGCCAACCGCGAGGAAACTTTGGAGTGGGAATTTTGAAGGGCTAAACGGAAAGAAGGAAATAATCGGAACCGAATACCTAAATAACGTTGTCCGAGTTGTAAACTACGCGGAACACGTGGACAGAGCAGGGAGTCCTAGCAGAGTGTATAGAGAAAAAAACCCAGATCTATAAATATATATGTGTATATATGTATGTGTGCATGTGTATATATATTCATATATATGAATATTTATATATATAAGGACACACATACACACATATTTTATTAATTTTGTCAAGTCTAAGGAAGAGACAAAAAAAAAAAGTCAGCCGCATTTTGTCGAAGGCGAGCGACCTCTTCCTTTCTTAGCTCTTGAAGTTAACCTAAAACCGACTTTTGGGGGTTTTAAATGTGAAAACAGACAACACAGGAACAAACCGAGAAACACTTTTAGAAGGAAAAGAAATATTAAAATAATATTTATAGACCTCTTTTAGATATTTTAATAAAAGGAAACTTTGGAATTTATTAACAGCTCAAGCTGCTTTGATATTAAAAAGATAAACTGTATCAGTTGTATCATTAAATGGCCACTGAAAAGTCTTGTAGTTTGCCACTGGATGAGATTAAAGAGAAAAAAACAAAATTTTAAAAAATAGGAAACTTGGCTCGTTGATCCAAGCCATCAAGAAGCACTAGGAAGATGGACCAAAATGTTACTAAACTTGATTGGCAGATGCTGTGTTTTGTAAGACCTTCCTCCACTACACCTGTCAAGAAACCTTGGTCTTGTAGTCCGTGAAGAGTCTAAATTTGCAACCGGCGGTGCCCTCTTGAGTCTGCTATTTAGTTTTGAGGGGTATGTCCCCCCTTCCTTTTTTTTATTTTCCTTCTTTCTTTTGGGGGGCAACAGAACAACAGAGAGAGATGTTGCATGCTGTTGTATTGGAAACATGTTTTCAGGGGCTTTGTTGAACATGATGTATCTCGGTTCCAGAGAAATCTTTCTTGCCTTTACAAAGTGGGCATCCAGAAAGGGTGTTTTTTTCCCCCCACTTAAAGGAGAAAAATAGCATCCAATGTTTCAACAAAAAATAGGTGCATTTGCTAAATCAAACCATCTGTTTACCAGTCTGGTTTCTGCCCGGGAAAACTTTAAAGAGAATTACAACTTTTTTAAAAAAGGGGGGGAGAAAAACCATGAAAATAGTCCCTTTCTGCTTAGCTCAACATTTCAAGTTTGGAGGAAAGCAAGTATTTTGACACAGAGCACTAAAACAGAAGAGAAAATGTTTTATAAATTTAATAATAAGAGTGGCCTATGAATTCTCCCCACCCATGTTATTCAATGCTTGGAAACAAGGTGACGGTTAAATCCAGGCCCACCTCTCCTTCTCCAAAGGCCACCTCTGGATCCATGTTCCCTATCGGAAGGAAGGAAGGAAGGAAGGAAGGAAGGAAGGAAGGAAGGAAGGAAGGAAGGAAGGAAAGAAGGGAGCCGAAGGATGGAAATAGTCAGTTTGGGAAGGAGTCTGGCCCTGGATTATTGAAGTAATTCCCATCCATTTGACTTTCATCTTAAAAGTATCCATAAAACTAGATGAAGAACTGATGGGACCATCTCCGTACTAGCAGCTTTCTTCCTTAGAGGGAAGTTTCCCGCCAGATGTTTTCATAATTTGAAAAGACCCTAATGGTGATTGTGTCTTCTCCAGCTGTTAATGGAGTTGTGTGCTCCTCAAGCTTCTCACCCAGCCATTGATTTATTCCCCCAGATGTGATTTAAACCCTTCTTGAATCTAACTTACAAACAGGGGAAGAGGAACCTCCCTCACACCATATATATATATAATATATAGAGAGTTTGGCCTTCCCCTTACGTGCATTTTTAAAAAAAATCAGAACTGAAAGTATTTTTGTATATTTAATGCTCCTTATTTCACCCAGTGTGATCTGTTTGTCTGCCTGGAAATATTACGTACCTAGAAGCCCCCTGAACAAATTCAACTTCTATCTATCTCAGTGGTTCCCAAAGTTGGCAACTTTAAGACTTGTGGACTTCAACTCCCAGAATTCTGGGAGTTGAAGTCCACAAGTCTTAAAGTTGCCAACTTTGGGAACCACTGATCTATCTAGATGAAATGTGGAGCCGAGTCTAGTGAAGACTTCACCAAAGGCTCCAGATTAGTTTTAATGGAACAGGATTAATTATTATTATTATTAATATTATTACTATTATTTTTTAACGAAGCACTTAAGTGTCGGTCCTCCATCCGCGAGGGAGTCCGGCTGTATTCGAAGCTGGCGAGATGTGCCGGCTCCCTTTTCCTAGGCGCCCTGTACTGAAACCATTTCTACAAGATCGGCCGGAGTTTGTTAAACACTGAGAAAAGGCCTGTCACGTTCTGTAAAGAGCCTTCAAAAAAGGGAAATACAGAAGTTGTATAACACCTCGGCATGATGTCTCCGTTTATTGCCTTCAAGGTTTCGGGCAGCCGAGTTTAACCGCTGCTTTTATCCATGCCTGTCCCGCAGAACGAATAAAAGCCAAATTTTCCAGGCAACGCAGCAGCTCTCCATCATAAACGGTGGTGGCTAGGGGGGCGTCACCTGTTTCCAGGTAAGAAAATTGCCCCAAGGGTTGTTAGGCAAAGCGAGATGGTGTGGCGGCTTTGGAAGGAGGAGGAGGAGGAGGCCAAGGAGGTCCCCGTTTCCAGTTCCTTCATTTCTGGATTGTAAGAATACGCCCCGCCTGTTGTATCCATGGTCTCCCAGCAACCCTGTGAGAGAGTTTAGGTTCCAAAATGGTGACCACTTAATGGCCTTCATGACGGAACATGAGTTTTGAGGTCTCCCCTGATCTTGTCCCCATTCTAATCGACAAGAATCTTGAACGACACACCCACAATTTCCTTTCTGGAGATGATCTCCTCCTCTTTTGGCTGAATTGGGTGGGAGGAACCCACGTTCTCCTGCGTGACCCGTCAAAAGCGCGTTCCACAAAAGCGCGTTCGATGAAATCGCGTATGTGACGTCATCACAACCCGACGAAAAAGATCGAAAAATTGAAATAAAAATTAAATTACAGCAAGCCGATTCACATAAAGGTAAGGGTTAGGTTAAGGGTTAGGGTTAGGGTTAGGTTAAGGGTTAGGGTTAGGGTTAGAGCGTTAGCGTTAGGTTTTTCGTTAGGTTAAGGGTTAGGTTTAGGGTTAGGTTTGGGGGGGTTAGGGTAAGGTTTTCGCTTTATTTTTACATTTTTCGATCTTTTTCGTCGCGCTGTGATGACGTCACATACGCGCTTTCGTCAACCGCGATTTTGTCGTCCGCGGTTTTGTGGTGGAACCCCTTCTCCTGGAGAAGTCATTGAGCCAAGCCCAAACGTGTCCATGGTCCTTGCGGTGCTTCTGCAGATGTAGGTCCTCCCTCCCTCCCTGCTCCGCCCAAGGGCTTCGTTGGGACCAGGGATCGAAAGACGCTCCCAGCTTCACTTCCCCTAGTTAGCCTGCTGGGGGGTGGGGGGCTGTGCGTGCATCCAGAGGAAAACCTTTCCTGGTTTCCAACAACAACATCTCATCCCTTAACGGTGAAGGCCTCCAGGAACTAGAAAGTTTTGCCGGTTTGAGGAAGGGGGATTTCTGGAGGAGGGGGAGGATGTGAGCTGGCACCAGCCATGACTTTTCCATGAATCATGGAAGGCTGCTATCGGCAGACCGAAGGCAAAGTTTCCAGCAGTCTCATCTGCAAAAGAAGTCCATGCTGGTAGGTTTCCAAGCGTGGCCGAGCTTCAGCCGCTTCAGTTTTTCCAGGAAGCGCCTGTCCACCCCTGGGGACATTCAAAGACTGCTGTCCCCCTCCTTCTGACCTTCCAGCCAAGCCTTCTGCAACTCCACAATCTCCTGGCCATACCAGCCGTGCAGCTGGGAAAAACACACTGCGCTTAGAGACAAGGCGCCATCCGAGCTCGGGCCGCCGGTCCCGCCGGAGCTGCTCGGCAAGGACCGTCTCCGAGGAGGCAACGGTGGCGGCTTGAGCCCTCCATCGTAGCTCTTGGCCCCGCTGTAAGGGTTCACCTCTCTGCAGGCAGGAGACAAGCTGGCCGAGGCTTCGGAGTTATTCCATAAGGCACAGCCGTTCTCTTTCCCGGGGATGCAAACGGGCAGGGAGGGCTTCTCCCGTGGCAGAGCAGCTAGTTCCAAATTGGGCGCCGTTCTGTTTTTCCGATACAGCAGCCGCCGTCTCGGGGCCGCTTGGGCTCCCGGGATAGCCGCCTGCATCTCCTCCAGCTGCTTCTCCAGCTCTCTCACCACCAGGCGCAGGTAGTCGAAGCTGGCTCGGGAGAGCGCCTTGACCCAGCGCTCCAGGGCGGCCTGGTTCTCGGCCGCCAAGACGTAGGTGCGGGACTTGGGGCCGTCGAATCGGATGGCAAAGGCGAACTCCTCGCTGTCCTGGCATAGCTCCACTCGGCAGCCCTCCAGAATGATGACACCCACGGGCTCGCGGCTCTCCCGCTCCTCGAAGTAAAAGAGCATGTTCCCCCTCAGCACGAACCAGCGCCGGTGGTAGGCCGTGTTCCGCTCGCCCTTCTTGTGCAGGAAGCCGGCGTGGTCGGCCGGAGAGGCGCAGGTGGCGTAGAAGGAGAGGCTCCTTTCGTTCAGCTTCATGGTGGCCGTCCCTGGGAAGGAGAAAGGAAAGGGTGGTGGGTCCCGGCAGGCGGCCATCATCGACATCAAGGGCCACTCGGGGGTCTTACAGCCTCGAAATGACCATTGGTAGCAGTGATTCTCCACCTTGGGTCAGTTGAAGGCATCTGGACTTCAATTCCCAGAATCCCCCAGCCAGCAAAGCTGGCTGGGGGATTCTGGGAGTTGAAGTCCAGCTATCTTAAAGCTTTTTTCCTTCCACTCTCAGATTCTCCCTCGGCAGTTTGTCATCCGATAAAACTCCCAGTATCAAATTCAAGGAAGTTTACCTCATAGCCCCAGCACAGTCCTGGTTAAGGCGCTGGCCTAGAAACTGGGAAATGGTGAGTTCTAGTCCTGTCTTAGCCACGAAAGCTGGCTGGGTGTCTTTGGGACCGTCACTGGGAGACAGTGAATCCTAGTTTCACCTTAGGCTTGGTGTCTTTGGGACAGTCCCTGGGGGACTGTGAGTTCTAGTTCCACTTCAGGCATGAAAGCCACCCGGGTTACTTTGGGCCTGTCACTAGGAGACTGTGAAGTCTAGTTCCACCTTAGACATGAAAGCCGGCTAGGTGAGTTTGGGCCAATCACTGGGAGGCGGTGATTTCTAGTTCCACTTTAGGCATGAAAGCTGTCTGTGTGACTTTGGGCCTGTCCCTGGGAGACTGTGGGTTCTACTTCCCCCTTAGGCGGGAGACCGTGAGTTCTAGTTCCCGCTTAGGCATAAAAGCTAGCTGGGTGACTGGGTCATCCCTCTCCCAACCCATCTTACAGGGCTATGGGGATAACAGGAAGAGGAAGGAGAATTACACACAGTACGTTCGCTCCTTCGAGTTCCTTAAAAGTAATAAAGGCAGGTAAATAAATCCGGGGGCCCGGGGCCATCTAAGGGTAACCTTATGACCAAGAGGGGGAAATGCAGCTCCATCAAACCTCCCAAGCAGCTAAAGTAGGGCCCTGGTCAGGTGGCGCAGTGGTTAGAGTGCAGCACTGCAGGCTACTTCAGCTGACTGCAGTTCGGCGGTTCAAATCTCACCGGCTCAGGGTTGACTCAGCCTTCCATCCTTCCAAGGTGGGTAAAATGAGGACCCGGATTGTTGTTGGGGGCAATATGCTGACTCTGCAAACCGCTTAGAGAGGGCTGAAAGCCCTAGGAAGCGCTATATAAGTCTAACTGCTATTGCTATTTAAAAGAACGAAGAAGGCAGGCGGAAATCAACACGGCCAGAGTTGTTCATCAGGTCCAGCCACTCCTGCCCATCCGGAACTGACTAATTCTCCTTCTCGCCACCCACATTTATCCTCTTCCAAAGTATCGGCTGCCAACTTAATTGTTCGGAAAGGACAACCTTGTTGACACTTGCAGAGCAACACGTGCCAGCCGGGACTGGCCCCGAGGCTCCCGCAGGAACACTGCCAATGCCGTACCTCCCTTGGAAGCCCCAGGAGCCGAGAACGGGTGTCCCACCAATAAGCGATAGCCCTCAAACTCCAGCAAGGGGGTTGCCTTTCCATGCCCCCCTTATTTTGGGGGAGTTTTTTGGGTGATGTCTAGGCATGTGGGCATCGTCTGGTTCCCAGCGGTGTTTCAAGGCACAGCTGGGAAGGACTTGCAGAAGAATATTCTGGGCAGAGAAGAGGATTGGGTCACATCGGCTGCTGTTGGGGCCCATCCAGAAGAATTGGTGCAACAGACCAGGATAATACAGAGCTGGTTGGCAGAGCCCACTTCTGCATGCCCAACTCAGAAATCCCTGGGGTTTGGGGGGTGGGGGAGAGCTGGCATTGGGCTTCCTAGGAGAGGTGTGTGTTTGGGGGGGGGTCCCCAGTTCTCTTTTTTTAAAACTAGAAAGAACCAGGAAAAGCACCAGCCGCGAAAGAGGAACTTTGCAGGGGGAGATGTGGAGAGAACGCGGCACCTGAGCCCAAAATCTGAGTTGGGGGGCTTCTTTCTTCCTGGTGGCCACCTCCCTCGCCCCGGGGTGCAATTCTGCAGCCTCATTTACCCCCCCCAGGAAGGGAGCCGTGTCTTTGCTGTGCCCTCTGAGAAAACAACGGGACTCCCTTTCTCCCAGTTCCCTCTTTCCATTAGCAACTCATCACACGGCACTCCAAGTTCTTGACCGGAATCTCTTCGGACCGGTGTCTGGTTTTGGCCCCACAGTTGGAAACGGGATGAAGGAAATCAAAGCCAGCTCAGAGGATGGGGGGGGGGGGAAGAACCCTTAACTCATGCGGCATTTGTGTATAATAAACTGGCATCGCTTCACCCCAGGTGCTCTCCCCAACTGGACAACTGGACAAAATCACTGCAAGAGCCGAGGTGGCGCAGTGGTTAGAGTGCAGCACTGCAGGCCACTTCAGCTGACTGCTAGTTCAGCGGTTCAGCGGTTCAAATCTCACCGGCTCAGGGTTGACTCAGCCTTCCATCCTTCCGAGGTGAGTAAAATGAGGACCCGGATTGTTGTTGGGGGCGATATGCTGACTCTGTAAACTGCTTAGAGAGGGCTGAAAGCCCTATGAAGCGGTATATAAGTCTAACTGCTATTGCTATTGCTAAAGAGGATCAAGGGAAGGGGAGGGAGGCCGAGCGGTTATTTCCAGGGGAGGAGCAAGGAAGGTGACCTCAAAAGGCCTGGAGGAACCAGCCCCTTCCCCCTTCCCAATCTTGAGGGTCTCTGGGCTGGGTGGGTGGGTGGGAGATGAGCCTCTTCTCAGCTAGTCTCTCCCACCCCTTCCCTTCTATGCCCAGCACGGCTTGAAGCTGGAGCACTCTGGGAGACCCTGGAGAAAGTGAGGGGGCCTTTCCTTCCTTGGGGAAGATTTTTGGGGGGCTGATCGTGTTCCTCTCCTCCCACCCCCCCTCACCTTCTTTCGCAAGGAGCGCCTTGGGGCGGGGGGCGAGGGGAGGAGGGGGCGTTTGGTGCTTGCCACCTGGGCTGCGATCCCGCGGGTGGCCCGGATCGCAGCCCAGGTGGGACGGATCGGGGAGCCCCCAGCACTCACCTGTCCGCCTCGGCGGGGGCTCCTCCGGCTGCTTCAGCCCCCGGCCCGCCGGCTGCCTTTGTCCACGGGAGAGGCGAGCGCTGCCATGACCGGGCGCCGCCTCCGCCTCCGCCTCCTCCGCTTCTCCCAGCGCTGGGAAGGGGGAGGCTGGGCTGGCTTGGCTCCGGCCGCCCCCGGCCTTCCGCTTCCTTCCCTCCAGCCCCGCAGAGCCCCCTGCCCTGCCCTCTGCCGGGCTGGCCGCTGGGAGAAGCCTTGGCTGGGGGTCTCCTTCTCCCCTTCCCCGCCTTTCAAATGACCTCCGCGGAAATCTCACCTGGCCAGGTGCTTTTTCTCCAGAGGCAACGGGACTTGAAGGCGTTTCGCTTCTTGTCCCAGAAGCATCTTCAGCTCTGTAACAAGAAGGATTGGCACAGAATGTAATAGCAATAGCAATAGCAGTTAGACTTATATACGGCTTCATAGGGCTTTCAGCCCTCTCTAAGCGGTTTACAGAGTCAGCATATCGCCCCCAACAATCCAATAGATAGATAGATAGATAGATAGATAGATAGATAGATAGATAGATAGATAGATAGATAGATAGATAGATAGATAGATAGATAGATAGATAGATAGATAGATAGATAGATAGACAGACAGACAGACAGACATATAGAGATGATAGATAGATAGATAGATAGATAGATAGATAGATAGATAGATTGCAATAGCAATAGCAGTTAGACTTATATACCACTTCATAGGGCTTTCAGCCCTCTCTAAGCGGTTTACAGAGTCAGCATATCGCCCCCAACAATCCAATAGATAGATAGATAGATAGATAGATAGATAGATAGATAGATAGATAGATAGATAGATAGATAGATAGATAGATAGATAGATAGATAGACAGACAGACAGACAGACATATAGAGATGATAGATAGATAGATAGATAGATAGATAGATAGATAGATAGATAGATAGATAGATAGATAGATAGATTGCAATAGCAATAGCAGTTAGACTTATATACCACTTCATAGGGCTTTCAGCCTTCTCTAAGCGGTTTACAGAGTCAGCATATCACCCCCAACAATCCGATAGATAGATAGATGATAGATAGATAGATTGATAGATAGATAGATAGATAGATAGACAGACAGACAGACAGACAGACAGACAGACAGACATATAGAGATAGATAGATAGATAGATAGATAGATAGATAGATAGATAGCAGTAGCAATAGCAATAGCAATAGCAGTTAGACTTATATACCGCTTCATAGGGCTTTCAGCCCTCTCTAAGCGGTTTACAGAGTCAGCATATCGCCCCCAACAATCCAATAGATAGATAGATAGATAGATAGATAGATAGATAGATAGATAGATAGATAGATAGATAGATAGATAGATAGACAGACAGACAGACAGACATATAGAGATGATAGATAGATAGATAGATAGATAGATAGATAGATAGATAGATTGCAATAGCAATAGCAGTTAGACTTATATACCACTTCATAGGGCTTTCAGCCTTCTCTAAGCGGTTTACAGAGTCAGCATATCGCCCCCAACAATCCAATAGATAGATAGATAGATAGATAGATAGATAGATAGATAGATAGATAGATAGATAGATAGACAGACAGACAGACAGACAGACAGACAGACAGACATATAGAGATAGATAGATAGATAGATAGATAGATAGATAGATAGATAGATAGATAGCAGTAGCAATAGCAATAGCAATAGCAGTTAGACTTATATACCGCTTCATAGGGCTTTCAGCCCTCTCTAAGCGGTTTACAGAGTCAGCATATCGCCCCCAACAATCCAATAGATAGATAGATAGATAGATAGATAGATAGATAGATAGATAGACAGACAGACAGACAGACATATAGAGATAGATAGATAGATAGATAGATAGATAGATAGATAGATAGATAGATAGCAGTAGCAATAGCAATAGCAATAGCAGTTAGACTTATATACCGCTTCATAGGGCTTTCAGCCCTCTCTAAGCAGTTTACAGAGTCAGCATATCGCCCCCCACAATCTGGGTCCTCATTTCACCCAGATAGATAGATAGATGATTGATTGATAGATAGATAGATAGATAGATAGATAGATAGATAGATAGATAGATAGATATAGAGAGAGGGAGAGATAGATATAGAGAGAGGGAGGAAGGGAGAGAGAGAGAGATATAGATAGAGAGATAGATAGATAGATAGATAGATGATAGATAGATGATAGATAGATAGATAGATAGATAGATAGATAGATAGATAGATAGATAGAGAGATAGATAGATTGCAATAGCAATTAGACTTATATACCGCTTCATAGGGCTTTCAGCCCTCTCTAAGCGGTTTACAGAGTCAGCATATTGCCCCCAACAACAATCCGGGTCCTCATTTTACCCACCTCGGAAGGATGGAAGGCTGAGTCAACCCTGAGCCGGTGAGATTTG
>NW_022473700.1:0-45000 GCF_009769535.1 Thamnophis elegans | reverse complement strand
CGCCCACCAAGCCACACCCCCTACCAAGCCACACCCACAGAACTGGTAGTAAAAAAAATGAATTTTACCACTGCCTCAGACTGAAATCATTCCAGTCTGGATTGGAAGGTCTGAAGGTCGCTTAAGAAACACCTGGAAGCAGCATGGAACACCAGTAGCTTTAGTTGCAGTGTAGAAGTGCCCCAGGTCATTTTTTTATACAAGCGATTTCATCTCCCCCCCCCCCCTTTCCCCTTCCACAAATTAGTAAAAAATGTCACAGTGTGTCCCCATGGGCTCTTACAGTGAATGACGCCATCCCCACAAAATGTAGGCCAGTTTTATACAACTGTCTTATCTTCCCCCAGGGAAGGACTAGAGATTTTCTGACAGAAATGCCAGTTCCCTACTTTCAGAACTATACCTTGCCATGTTTCTCAAGAAAGAGAATAACTGTAATATTCTTATGGAGCCCACTAAGATCCAACACGTGCCACTCAAAGGATTCCGCACAAGAGCCCAAAACCTGTAACACCACCTGTTTTCTCCCCAGGGAGAATGATGGAATAGAATTATTAAAAAGTTCTATACTGTGAATGAAACGATAGAAGAGAAATAGTCAGGATTTTGGATGCAAACTGCAGAAACCCAGCCAATTTTGTTGGCCATGAACCATATTGGACGTGAAGCCTTGTTTAACACAAAGGTCCAGCCAAGAAGTAACTATCTTGGCTTGCTAAATTATAGGGTGTGGGGATAAGACAAAAATGGAGTATGCTTTCTTTAGTAGGTAGTTTGGTTTATATACTTAGATCTCTTAAATTGTTAACGGCTCCCACAAACCATTTAAAATAAATCGGAAACTGACCCGAAATGCAAGCTAGTTGGAAGCACTTTAACCAATCTAACGATTAAGTACAATTGATTTTAACCAGAATTGCAATGTCTGAACCATCTCTTAGCATTCAATTTAACTTATTTGAATAGAAGGCCTTTCCCCCCCCCCCCTAAATTGCAGACGAAAATCCTCACTGCCTTCAACAGCCAACAGAGCCACTGGCACATCCACGAAGTGCCAAGTTGGAAATCTCTCCAGATTCCGCTTTGAATCTAGAGAGATCCCGGGAGCTCTCTGAGCTCACTTCCACCATCACATGCCCTGCATTCTTTGCAAAAAACACTGATAACTTCTCTATATGATTATTCCCCCCCCTTTTCATCTTAAATGTGATTCTGAGTTCTCATCAATAAACCTAAATTCTAGGCGTCTATGCTCTAAATAAACCACAGAGACCAGGGGTAAAATCCAGCAGGTTCTGACAGGTTCTGGAGAACCGGTAGCAGACATTTTGAGTAGATCGGAGAATTGGTAAATGCCACCTCTGGCTGGCCCCAGAGTGGGGTGGGAATGGCCAGGGGGGCCTTTGCCCAAGTTCGTCTGGTGCACCAATTGCAGCCCTATTTGGACCGGGGGGCACTTCTAACGGTCACTCACGCCCTTGTCACCTCGAGGCTAGATTATTGCAATGCATTCTACATGGGGCTACCCTTGAAAAGCATTCGGAGACTGCAGTTAGTTCAGAATGAGGCCGCGTGAGCGATATTGGGTGTGCCGAGGTACACCCACATTACATCTGTCCTCCGTGAACTACACCGGCTACCAATTGGTCTCTGGACTCAATTCAAGGTGTTGGTTATCACATTTAAAGCCCTACATGGCTTAGGGCCAGGATACCTTCGAGACCGCCTGCTGCCACATACCTCCCAGCGGCCAGTAAGATCCCATAGATTCGGCCTCCTTCAGATACCGTCAGCCAAACAGTGTCAGCTGGCGGGCCCTTGGAGGAGAGCCTTCTCTGTGGCTGCTCCGACTCTCTGGAACCAGCTACCCCCACAGATGCAGACCATACCCACTCTCATGGCCTTCAGGAAAGCTGTAAAAACCTGGCTGTTTCAGCAGGCCTAGGGCTGTTGACCTCACTGTTGAGGTCCAGCCCCGACTAGAATGAATGTATGAGAGTGTTTGTTGTTTTTAAACTGTTTTCTTTTTATCGTTATGTGTTCTTTTTTTCTTATATTTTTTTGTAAGCCGCCCGGAGTCCTTCGGGATTGGGCGGCATATAAATATACTTAATAAATAAATAAATAATAAATAAAGATTTTGCAGTATTCTTCCCCTGCCATGCCCACCAAGCCACACCACACCCACCAAGCCATGTCCACAGAACCGGTAGTAAAAAAAAACTGAATTTCACCACTGTCAGAGACTAATTGGGGCAGAGGAACAAACGGGACAGGATCAAGAAAATGTGGTAATGCAGTAAATGAATCTCCCAGCTTATAGGTCCCAAGTTTCTTTTCTTTGAGCATGGACAGAGTGCCTTTACCGCAGGAAGAAGCCGAGGTTTGCCCTCCATGCCTTGAAAAAGGAAACAGGATTTCCAGTTCAGAGGTAAGAGAGCCAGACTGAGCTAAGAATGTCTCATTTTAGAATCCAGCCCCTGGTTCCTGTCATTTTGACCCCCCACTTAAAATGCACAGGCATTCACTGGCAAGAATAATACAAAGGAAATGAGCCGGGGAGGTGAGGGAAGGGTACGTAATTAAGAAACATAAATAAACAGCATTATTATGGTTGAGGGTGTCTGGCTGGTCTATAAACTGAAATATAGACTGTTTCCTCTAAGGCACTCCGCAGGTGGGGGAAGCTGAGCTGTTTCTAGCGCACAAAAGAGGAAAAGGAAGGGAAAACTTCACTCTGTGTGTGTGGGGGGGGATGGTCCCACCCTGCATTATCTTTGAAATGGCCCAGGCTCAACCCTTTGATCTGGCCCTTCAGAGGTTCCTGCTTCTTTTGGCAGCCTATTAGGAAGCAGCTCCTCTCCCCTCATATGTCTTTCTTTTTGGGAAGAAGCCAGATTTTTATGGCAATGTATATTATCCACCAGGATGTTATGTAAACTTCCACAAACTCAAGCTTGGGCTTTGTGTGTGTGTGTGTACATTACACGTATGCATACATTCTTCTCTGAAAGTAGAAAAAAAGTCTAGTGGAAAAACATCGGAGCGATAAAACCAAAGCGGATTTTTGGGGAGCTTTTTAGATTGTCAGATGGGAGGTGAGATCTTAACTTGATTAAGCCAATAAGATATATCAAGGTGATCCCTTAGCACAGGGGTGTCGAACTCGATTTCATTGAGGGCTGCATGAGGGTTGTGTTTCACCTCGGGGGGGAGTGGGAGTGGCCATGGTGCAGTGGTGGGTTTCAAAAATTGTTCAAACCTACTCTGTGGGTGTGGCCTCCTTTGTGGGAGTGGCATGCCGCCCATGTGACCGGATGGGAGTGGCTTGCCGCCCATGTGACCGGATATGAAGATGCCGACGACACTTGTCAGAACCACCTTAAATTACCTCACACACAGCACTGGCATGCATAAGAATAGGATGTAAACTTGTTTTTTTTAAAGGCATCTTTGGTTTGCGTTAAAACAACTTCAACACACGCAATGTCATTTTTATGTTGAATGAGAAATACTTCTAAATGTGATTGAAGCTCTGCTCATTTTTATGTGCATCACACATTGCACCCTTGTGGCTTCCATCTCAACATTTTTTATTTATTTTTTACTATACTCTGAGGACACTTTTGTTGGAAGAGGAAAAAATGGATGTCTGCAATTTGTTTCTGTGCTGGATTATTCTTGCTTCCTCTCCCCCCCCCCCCCCCTTTTAACTGCTTGACTCAGAAAAGACCACTAAGACGAAAGGTTCTTTTTTTTTCCACTGTGGTCTTTAATTTGTACTATATTGTTTATGTTCTAATTTTATGACATCTCAGAGAGTTCAAACAAATAAACAGGCAATGCATTAAATGCATATTACTGTGAGCATGATGCCTTCTTAGGTATATTCATAAGTAAGCTGCACAGTGTTAATTAACATGCCTTCATGATGAGACTGTTGAATTGTAAAGCCTCTCAAAAGGATAGACCCAGAGGTGGGTTCCTACCAGTTCGCATCTATTCAGTAGAACCGGTTGTCAAATCTACTGAACCAGTTAGAAGAGGTTCCACCAGTGGACGTGGAAAGCAGGCCACACCTACAGAAGAGGCTCCAAAAAAATTTGAAACCACCACTGGTGGGTGTGTAATGTCCCGCAGTTATCTACGCATTAATAATGATCTAGTAATATTTCCTTATACATTTTAGGGACCTTTCCTTACGTAATTGGTGTTTTCTTTCATACTTTTGGATTTCTAATTTCTGTTTCCGTTAGTTGGCAATTGCTAAAACCAATAGCAATAGCAATAGCAATAGCAGTTAGACTTATATACTGCTTCATAGGGCTTTCAGCCCTCGCTAAGCGGTTTACAGAGTCAGCATATCGCCCCCAACAACAATCTGGGTTCTCATTTTACCCACCTCGGAAGGATGGAAGGCTGAGTCAACCCTGAGCCGGTGAGATTTGAACAGCCGAACTGCAGAACTGCAGTCAGCTGAAGTAGCCTGCAATGCTGCATTTAACCACTGCGCCACCTCAGCTCTTAATCCCACGTGAAAAAGTATTCAAAGCCTTCTTGATTTTAATTGTCAATTTATTTATTCCTGCACGTTGTAATATTTATTCATTTACATATCTCTGTTTTTCCACTGTTGTGCAAACACAATTCCAGCAGCTGCTAACATGTGTAAAATTAAATATATATTATACTCCCTTTCAAATAGCCAACAAAATATTTCTGGTTTTAATTCCATATCTTGCTTTACGATTGCTTCTAACCACTAACTTCTGAGTAGCTACTTGGACCGACCTAAGTACTAATTCATAATTTCATATCCGGTCACATGGGTGGCAAGCCACTCCCATCCGGTCACATGGGCAGCAAGCCACTCCCACAAAGGAGGCCACACCCACAGAGTATGTTCCAACAATTTTTGAAACCCACCACTGAATAGACAGTACACTGCTGTGTAGTTGTTGATACTTCTTATTTTCTACCTGAGCTTGGTTCCACCACAATACCGCGAAGCCCTTATCCGCAGAGACATAAGCGCGAGTGCTAATCCGTGCCGTCCGAATCGCTAAAGCAAATGCGACCTTACCGCACTGACATAAGGGCGGAGGGCAAATCCGCGCCTTCAGAAGCACTCAGCACCCTAAACCTAACCCTAACCCTAAACCTAACCCTAAACCTAACCCTAAACCTAACCCTAAACCTAACCCTAACCCTAAACCTAAACCTAAACCTAAACCTAAACCTAAACCTAAACCTAAACCTAACCCTAAACCTAAACCTAAACCTAACCCTAACCCTAACCCTAACCCTAACCCTAACCCTAACCCTAAACCTAACCCTAAACCTAACCCTAAACCTAACCCTAAACCTAATCCTAACCCTTACCTTAATTTAAATCGGCTTTCTGCCACCACGCTGTTTTAAAGCGCCCTTCTGTCGCCGCGCTGTTGTCGCGGCAGTGATGACGTGCGGTGATGACGTCGCGGCTTTAGCCACATGGTTTTATCACCGCTATTTTGACGAGTGCGGTTTTGTCGTGCCACGCCTGAGCTTATGTTACGTAAACAGAACATATGGGAGAAGCAAAGAGTGGTGCGAGGAAGCAAGTCCTCCAGGTATTTGTTACCTACTAAAATACCTCACAAGAGAAAATAGAATATATGGACACATAGTTGGGACCACAGCAACAGAAAAATCTTTCTTTTACTAAGTATCCTTAAAGTTTGTTGTTGTTGTTAGTTGCAAAGTCATGTCCAACCCATCGCGACCCCATGGACAATGTTCCTCCAGGCCTTCCTGTCCTCCACCATTCTCTGGTGTCCATTTAAGCTCACGCCTACTGCTTCGTGACTCCATCCAGCCACCTTGTTCTCTGTCGTCCGTTTCTTCTTTTGCCCTCAGTCATTCCCAGCATTAGGCTCTCCTCCTCCTCTCCTAATGAGTCCTTCCTTCTCATTAGGTGGCCAAAGTATTTGATCTGGCTCTTCTCCAGTGAGACCTTCCTTCTCATTAGATCGCCAAAGTATTTGAGTTTCATCTTCAGGATCTGGCCTCCTAAAGAGCAGTCAGTCCTCAAAATTAATAATCCATAATAAAAAGAGAACAGAAATAAAAAGACAATTGATTTGATTTGATTTGATTTATTGCATTTCTATGCCGCCCTATTCCCGGAGGGACTCAGGGCAGCTCACAAACCAAAGTAAGGGGGGAGGGAATACAAACAGGAGGAAAAACAATGGACAAACAACTACAACAATTTAAAAAACACTCAACAACCACACAATTCGAGCGGGGGCGGGGAACTCGTCAGCCCCAGGCCTGTCGGAACAACCAGGTTTTAAGGGCTTTGCGGAAAGCCTGAAGGGTGGTGAGGGTCCGAATCTCCACGGGGAGCTCGTTCCAGAGGGCCGGAGCAGCCACAGAGAAGGCCCCCCTCCGGGTGGTAGCCAGACGGCATTGGCCTGTAGATGGAATACGGAGGAGGCCTAATCTGTGGGATCTGATAGGTCTGTTGGAGGTAAGTTTGTTGTTGTTGTTAGTTGCAAAGTCGATCTCTCAAGTACCCAGGTCCAATACCATGAAGGGCTTTATAAGTGACGACTAGCACCTTGAAGCGTATCCGAAGACCAATAGGCAGCCAGTGCAGCTCGCGGAGGATAGGTGTGACGTGGGTGTACCGGGGTGCACTCACAATCGCTCGCGTGGCTGCATTCTGGACAAGCTGAAGTCTCCGAATGCTCTTCAAGGGCTGCACCCTTGAAAAACTTAAGCATAGTGTGTCATATAGAATTGAATTGCAGGCTCATAGAAGCAACGTATTAATGTTTCAAGTCTTAATTCTTCATTCCTGTAGGCATTTAAATTAAGAATATCCTTGACAGATGACTGCCTATCCTCCACTCCATGACTTCCAATGAGGGAGAGATGACCAGCCTCCTAGGAAATTGGTTTTATCATTGAACTGTGTTGGGCATTCAGTTTGTTTTCCTTATGTTCAACCTAAATCTGTCTTCCTGTCATTTATATTATTCCATGCCCTCTAGAAGGATGCAGGCGAGGTCTTGACCTTCTGGGTGGCTCCCTTTCAGATATTTGGAAAACCTCTTCCTCCTTTATCTTGAATAGGACAGGAATGGCATGCATAACCACTGCGGTCCCACTGACAGCAGTCCACATTTTTGAGCCACGGCGGCACAGTGGTTAGAGTGCAGTACTGCAGGCTACTTCTGCGGATCACCGGCTGCCAGCAGTTTGGCAGTTCAAATCTCACCAGGCTCAAGGTTGACCCAGCCTTCCATCCTTCCGAAATGAGGACCCAGATTGTTAGGGGCAATAAACTGACTCTGTAAACTGCTTAGAGGGGGCTGTAAAAGCCCTATGAAGTGGTATATACATCTAAGTGTTATCGCTATTGCTATTTTTGGATGGTTTCGGGTTCAAAGAAGCTTTTTTGCATTGTCACCACATTCTTTTGCCGCTCAGGAAAGACTGTCAAAACAAACGAACAGTTTGCAATCAAACAAATGAAGAGTTTGCAACGTGGAAATGTGACTCTGGAACCATGAGACCCATTGGAAGGCCATCCTTTCTGGTGGCCCAGCGCATTTGTGATTTAAAACCAGTGGTGGGTTTCAAAAAATTTTCAAACCTACTCTGTGGGTGTGGCCTCCTTTGTGGGAGTGGCTTGCCGGCCATGTGACCTGGTGGGAGTGGCTTGCCGGCCATGTGTTTTTCTTTCTTTCTTTCTTTCTTTCTTTCTTTCTTTCTTTCTTTCTTTCTTTCTCTCTCTCTCTCTCTCTCTCTCTCTCTCTCTCTCTCTCTCTCTCTCTCTCTCTTTCCTTCTTTTTGTCTCCCTGTCCCTTTTTCCTTTTTTCTTTAATCTCTCTCTCACTTTTTCTTTCTTTTTTCTTTTTTTCTTCTTTTCTTTCTTCCTTTCTTTCTCTTTCTTTCTCTGTGTGAGTCTGTGTGTGTGTGTGTATGTGTGTGTGTGTGTGTGTCAGTGGTGGGTTTCAAAAAATTTTGGAACCTCTTCTGTAGGTGTGGCCTGCTTTCTGGTGGAACCTCTTCTAACTGGTTCGGTAGATTTGACGAACCGGTTCTACCGAACTGGTGCGAACTGGTAGGAACCCACCTCTGTTTAACACACACACACACACACACACACACACACCCCTTTTACACCTTGCTCACAGCCCATGAAATTTTACCCATCAGGAAAGCCCTCCATTTCAACGGCCCCATGTAAGTTTTATTTTCCCGTCTATTCTTCCCCAGATATTTTTTTTTCTAAACAGCATCTATCCTTCTGCTACAAAACTGTCTCCCCAGAGCAAAAGAGTTAATTTAAGGCCCGTTCGTTTATTTTTAGTTGCTCCAGATCTGAAGGATCCGAAAACATTTCCCTTTTCTAATAGGACCTGCCTTCCTGTGTATTGAGGCTGTCCACTGACCTTATTCCCTGCTGGAAGGTGCCACCGATCCATGACAAAATTCCTCCAAGGCCTTTGAAAGCTAAATAGGAACCAGAAGAAAGTATTACCATGCTGTAGAACTGTTGGAAGCAGAGTTCAAGAGTTGCTTTTGGGAAGGAAGAAGTTGTTCATGAAACAAACAACTCTTTCCTGTGTTTGCTCAGAAGAAACCAATCACCCCTCTCTTGGCATAATAAGGTCATTACTGCTCATTTGCTGATAGCTAGGAGGGATTTCGGTCTGTAGTGGTGGTTTTGTGGCCACTGCTTTCTTTTAAGAAGAAATTTAGCTTTTTTTTTTTTTTTGGAAATGAAAAATGATATACTTATGCTTTAATTGAAGAAGTTGAATGATGATACAACTATGCTGTGAAATAATCTAACAATGATACAATGAAAAATTAATATAAGGTCTGATGATATAATGTATAATGTTAAGAACGTATTACAATGATACTTCGCTGCTGATAAACAATTTTAACAAGGGAATAATTGAAAACTGGTATATATATATGTAGTGACGTTTTGATGAAAAATGAAGGAATAAGATCTCTGTTTGAAGGTATGAAACACAAGGACAAAAAATAATAATACTAATGTTAACTGGATATATATTGTAGAATGAAAATGAGGTTTTTAATTATACTAGATGAAAAGCTTGATATGGTAAATATTATTCGAGGATGTGGATGTTAAAACACTTGTAACCAAATGACATGTTGCATGTGATGATGGTTTTTTTTTCCTTTTTGTGTGTTTTTTTTTAATTTTATGTTATTGTTGTGTCTATTAAATATATAACAGAGAGATACGGGTTGTGTGTGTGGGGGAAAACATACTTGGGATGGATTGCTACAGGTAGGGGAATAAGAAACGATACTAAATTATAATCTATTAAATGAAACAATGAATGTATAAGAATGATAAATGTTAAAAGACCTGTAACCAAACGACATAATGTATGTGATGATGGCTTTGTTTTTTTCTTTCTTTTCTTTTTTCTTTTCATATATATATATATATATATATATATATATATATATATATATATTATATATATATATATATATATATATATATATATATATATATATATATATATATATATAAAGAAATTTAGCTGCTGGGGTGGGGGGGAAGGGGGAGAAGTGTAGGGAAGTAAAGCAAAGCAAAGACAAGCCATAATTGAAACACATTAATGGTAATTACTTCTTTCTTTCACTCATCATTCTGTCAGACAAATCCATTACCCTGCCATCTTGGTACATCCACCAAATTGCTCTTCCCTGTGGATGTACACAGACACAAGGAAATCGCTGTAAAATATCCCTTGCCCGTTCTATTTATACTTTGGAAGGTACAGTACATCTCACCCAGAGGGAAGACGTGTGATTTTTGTCATGAATCACAGGTAGCTGTAGCTGCACAGGCAAAAATTGCAACAAGATGTTGGAAGACCTCTTTTCTCCGCTTCTGGTCATCTCCCAAATTGGTATTTTGTCAGAAAGTACAGGATTATTTTTTTTAAAAAAAAAAATAATAATCAGGTTTTTATTGCCTTAGTGAGAGGCTGATGGGAGATCCTCAGATGAGCGTCTCACTTTCTTTGGTGTATTTTTAAATATGATCTAGAATAAATAGTTGAATTGAATTGAATTTTATTATTTATATGCCGCCCTTCTCCGGGAGGACTCAGGGCTGCGAACAATTCAAAAGGGGAAAAAGGAGAACATAAAACAAAATACAGATAATTAAAATAAGCAAGAGTCACACAACCATACAAGTCAAGAGGGGAGGGAACTCATCAACCCCAGGCCTGCCGGTAAAGCCAGGTTTTGATGGCTTTTCAGAAGGCCTGGAGAGAGGTGAGGGTCCGAATCCCTGCGGGGAGTTCATTCCAGAGGGCCGGAGCTGCCACAGAGAAGGCCCTCCCCTGGGTAGTAGCCAGGTGGCATTGGCTGGTAGATGGAACCCAGAGGAGGCCAACCCTGTGAGATCTAATGGGTCTGTGGGAGGTGATTGGCAGCAGGCGGTCTCTCAAGTAAATAGTTATATTGGCAGTCTATCATTATACCACCATATCAGGGGTGGGTTGCTGCCGGCATCACTGCCAGTTAACCGCGCAAAAGGTTTTGCTCCACGTGCATGTGCATTTGCACATAAAAAGGTCTCCACATGCTCTCTACTTGAGAGACCGCCTTCTGCCGATTACGTCCCACAGACCCATTCAATCCCACAGATTAGGCCTCCTCCGTATTCCATCTGCCAGCCAATGTCAGCTGGCGACTACTCAGAGCAGGGCCTTCTCTGTGGCTGCCCCGGCCCTTTGGAATGAGTTCCCTGTGGAGATTCGGACCCTCTCCACCCTTCAGGCCTTCTGGACGGCCATGAAGACCTGTCTGTCCCAGCAAGCCTGGGGTTGAGTTTCCCCCCTACTCGAATTTGCTGTGTCTGTTGTGCTTTTAAATTGTTCGTATTGTCTGATTGTCTTTGTCTTACTTTTTGTAATTTCCCCTCCCTTGGCTTTGTTCAGCCGCCCTGAGTCCCTTTGGGGAATAGGGCGGCCTATAAATTGAATAAACTCTAAAATGTTTTTAAAAAATGAAGTAAAATTACATTTCAGCGAAGAAAGTTGTTCTGTGCATGCGCAGAGCCGAAAATCAAGATGGTGGTGCCGTAGGAGAACCGGTTCATGGGCGTGGTAGGCCTGGGTTGCTGCCAGTTCCAGGAACCCACGACACCAAGTTACTACCAGTTCAGCCGAACCGGTCCGAACTGGTAGGAACCCACCTCTGCACCGTATCTGCAAAAGATACAGGAGCGAAGGCAGGAAATTCAAACAGCAGAAATTAAAAAGAAGTGATCGGGCTTCTAGAGAAGAAATGGCTACTTGACAAAAAGAAGGAATGATGAGCTGTAGAAAACGAAACCTGTATTGAGGTCAGGTAGTCCTTGACTTACAACAGTTCATTTAGTGCCTATTCAAAGTTACAACAACTCTGGGGGTGGGGAAGTGAAGTATAACCGTTCTTCTGCTCCAGTTGCAGGTAGCTGAAAGACAGCGAGCTGAAACTTTAATTAAAAAACTCTGAACATTTCTAACTGGGTGAGGATTTGAAGACGAGGGTGTGATGGGGAAGATAGGGAAGCAGTGTCACAGTACAAGACATAAAACTGCTCAATTGAGCCGAGGTGGCACAGTGGTTAGGGTGCAGTACTGCAGGCCACTCTAGCTGACTGTGATCTGCAGTTCGGCGGTTCAAATCTCACCGGCTCAAGGTCGACTCAGCCTTCCATCCTTCCGAGGTGGGTGAAATGAGGACCCGGACTGTGGGGGCAAGTTGCTGACTCAATTTGCTAAAAAATTTGTAAACCGCTTAGAGAGGGCTGAAAGCCCTATGAAGCTTTCGTTTCGTTTCGTTTTCGTTTCGTTTTATTGAGCTTGTATGCCGCCCACTCCCGAAGGACTCCGAGTGGCTTACAATAAAACAAGGGAGGGGGATAATACACAAGACAACATATTAAAATATACAACAGTCACAATTTCCGAGGGGCTGGATATTTTGAAAGCCCCCCGGCCTGCTGGAGCAGCCAGGACTTAACGGCTTTGCGGAAGGCCAGGAGGGTAGTGAGGGTCCGGATCTCCATGGGGAGATCGTTCCAGAGGGCTGGAGCTGCAACAGAGAAGGCTCTCCCCCGGGGAGTCGCGAGCCGACACTGGCTGGCAGATGGGATCCGGAGAAGGCCTAACCTGTGTGATCTAATCAGTCTATGGGAGGTAATCGGCAGGAGGCGGTCTCTCAGGTAACCAGGTCCGATGCCATGAAGGGCTTTATAGGTAACGACCAGTGCCTTGAAGCGGATCCGGAGACTAATGGGTAACCAGTGCAGCTCGCGGAGGATAGGTGTGACGTGGGTGTACCTGGGTGCACCCACGATCGCTCGCGCGGCTGCGTTCTGGACCAGCTGGAGTCTTTGAACACTCTTCAAGGGCAGCCCCATGTAGAAGCGGTATATAAATCAAATAAATAAATAAATAAATAAATAAATAAATAAATAAATAAATAAATAAATTGTAGCAATTCTTGGAATAGCCAGTTCAGATTTAATTCAGACCTTGCACATGAGGTAGGGCTTTGTGTGACTTTGTAATAGAATCTCTTTATAATGTTCCATTTCCACATCGAGAAAAAAGTTTTTTTAAAAAAACCTAGCAGATTCTTATCTAAATTGCAGCTAATGACTAGTTGGAATGAATAGGAGTCTTTAAAAAGACTGCATAAATCACATGCATCTTTATCCTTCAATCACGAAGTAATCTAGCCTTTTTGGTCCTAGATGACTGGTCAGAAATTATTGTTGTCTCTGTGTTTTTAATATGTCCCTTGCATGTTTCTTTTCACACCTTCTGCTGATCCTACAGAAGCAAGGATGGTCACCCACACACCTTCTGTCTTTACTTTTAAATAATGACCGACAGCTCATTTATGGCATTGTGCAAGACAGATTGAAAGGAGAAGAACGAATGAAATTAAAAATAAAGCAGAATCTATAACATAGGCAGCCATCATCATTCATCCTAGCCATTGTCTATCCACTGCAGGATGAAGTTTAAGTTTAAGTTTTAAGTTTTTATTTTATTTATATGCCGCCCTATTCCTCAAAAGGGACTCAGGGCGGTGAACAACTTAAACAGGCAGGGAAACATACAAGTACAAAATAGACATTTAAAATGACCAACAACCACACCTGTCGAGAGGGGAAGGGAACTCATCAACCCCAGGCCTGCCGACACAGCCAGGTTTTAACGGCTTTTCGGAAAGCAGGGAGAGAGGTGAGGGTCCGAATCTCTGTGGGGAGTTCGTTCCAAAGGGCCGGAGCTGCAACAGAGAAGGCCCTCCCCCGGGTCATTGCCAGATGGCATTGGCTAGTGGATGGGACCAGGAGGAGGCTGACCCTGTGCGATCTAATGGGTCTTTGGGAGGTAATTGGCAGCAGGCAGTCTCTCAAGTACCCAGGTCAACATGTTTCCTACCAAGGCCTCTTCAACATGTTTCCTACCAATACAGTCCTGAGCTTTCTTTTGCCAATTGGCCCCACAATATTTGCTGAGGTCATCAATCTATCTTGTTTTAGGTCTCTGTTCTACATACTTTTTATCAAAGTATAATCCATTCTTGTGTGACCAGCCCATTTCAATTTCAATTTACTCTCTTGATGATATTGTATGCTTTCCAGAGGTGGGTTCCTACCTGTTTGGACCAGTTTGGCTGAACCAATAGTAATTTTGCAGCCTGGGTCACTGGAATCGGCAGCGACCCAGTCCTGCCATGCCCCTGAACAGATTCTCCTACGGTGCCGCCATCTTGATTTTCAGTTCTGCACACGCGCAGAACAATTTTCATTGCAGAAATGTAATTCCCCCCCTTTTTTTAATGTTTTGAGCATGCACAGACCTTTTAGGTGCAAATGCGCATGCACGCAAAAAAATTTGCACACCAAACCAGCAGTAATGCCAGCAGCAACTCAGCCCTGATGCTTTCGTTTGTTCTCTAATCCATGTGCAGGACTTTCTATCTTCTCTTGAGATGCTGAGCATGTATCTTTCCATGGCTCATTGTGCCACTTATAGATTTGGGTTGTGGCCCAGCAGGAGCCGTTGGAGCTGCCACCAGACTCTGACAGCGAGGGGTCCTATGAGTTGGCTCCGGAGGATGTGGAGGACCCTGGACAGGGTTCCGACTCCGAGCAGGAGCAGAGAGACTGATTGGCCATCAGGTGGCGCCTGAGCCTTGGATCAGTGGGGAGGAGATAAGGGAGAGTGATCCAGAAGCCAGCAGTGAGTTGTTCCTGGATGCACGCCATCGAAGAGGTACTAGGCATCAGGAACAATTACGCAATTACAGCAGGTGATTGTACTCAGCTGGTGGTCATTAGGCCTCTCCAGACTATAAAAGCTACTTGTGCACACAGCCCTCTTTGTAGAAGTCAACACAGGATTGAATGTCGGAGGACATTACTGTGAGCTTGGCAGGCTGGATTGCTGCCAAGCCTTATCTGTGTTTATTGCTGCCTGAGTTTGTCTGAGTTGCTGCCAAGATCCTTATCTGTTTGTTCTGCTTGGCTTTCAGCCACTGAGGTTTTGGAGTGTTGCTATTAAAGTACATTCCAGTTAAGCTTGTCTCGGCATTCGTTACTGGACGGAGGAGGGGGTCAGAACAGGTATGTATCAGTTTTGAGGTTAGTGACCATGTTTCACTGGTATATGTTAGAACAAGTATCACACACTGATCGAAGACTTTTCAGGCATAGGGGAAATTTTTGAAAATTATGCTTAACTTGTGGAATGCCTGGAAGCAGCAGAATCACTACAAGTGGCTCTCAACTTCCTACCCTTGTGAGCATCCGGGATGTTTTGGTGATAATACTCAAGCCTCTAGAAATGTAAAGGAACCAAGAAAGGTGCACTTCCCTACCCATCCACCAGGGGCACCAGTGCTGTTTCTGCACAAATCTTGAGCCCCACCACTTTTTCAACAATTTCCCTAAAGAAATTGCTGAAGAAGTAGATAGAATTTTGAATCCTGAACTGATCCTAGAGTTACATATTCAAATTGGCAAGTAAATAAATAAATAAAACAAAGGATCTCTTACCTCTATGAGGAGTTTTCCCCCATAATAGAGTTTGAGTTTGAGTTTGAGTTTTATTTCATTTATATGCCGCCCTTTTCCCTAAGGGGACTCAGGGCGGCTCACAACTCAAAAAGGGAAGGGGGGATACAAACAGTTTAACAAGAACACAAAACTATACATAGTTAAAAAGCACAACAATCATACCATTCGAGATAGGGGCAGCGGATCTTTAGCCCCAGGCCTGTCGTAACAGCCAGGTTTTAAGGGCTATGCGGAAGGCCTGGAGGGTGGTGAGGGTGCGAATCTCCACGGGGAGTTCGTTCCAGAGGGTCGGAGCAGCCACAGAGAAGGCTCTCCTCCGGGTAGTCACCAGTCGACAGTGGCCGGCGGATGGAATTCAGAGGAGGCCTAGTCTGTGGGATCTAATTGGTCTAGTGGAGGTAATTGGCAGTAGGCGGTCTCTCAAGTACCCAGGTCCAATACCATGAAGGGCTTTATAAGTGACGACTAGCGCCTTGAAGCGTATCCGGAGACCAATAGGCAGCCAGTGCAGCTCGCAGAGGATAGGTGTTACGTGGGTGAACCGAGGTGCACCAACAATCGCTCGCGCGGCTGCATTCTGGACAAGCTGAAGTCGCCGAATACTCTTCAAGGGCTGCCCCATGTAGAGCACGTTGCAGTAGTCCAGTCTGGAGGTCACAAGGGCGCGAGTGACTGTTGTGAGAGCCTCCCGGTTCAGGTAGGGATGCAACTGGTGCACCAGGCGAACCTGGGCAAATGCCCCCCTGGTCACAGCTGACAAGTGGTGTTCAAAAGTCAGCTGTGGGTCCAGGAGGACTCCCAAGTTGCGGACCCTGTCTGAGGGGCGTACTGTTTGACCCCCCAGCCTGAGAGATGGAACACTTGGCCAATTAGTAGGAGGGAAGCACAGCAGCCACTCGGTCTTATCTGGATTGAGTACAAGCTTGTTAACCCCCATCCAGTCCCTAACAGCCTCGAGGCCCTGGCACATCACGTCAATCGCTTCATTGAGTTGGCACGGGGCGGACAGATACAGCTGCGTATCGTCCGCATACTGGTGGTATTTTATCCCGTGCCGTCGAATGATCTCACCCAGCGGTTTCATGTAATAGAGGAAAGTCTCCGTCCCTAATGCCCTAAACTGAACTAATCCTAAAATAAATATAATAAATATATAAGTAAATGTAATATGTAAATGTAATAAAAAGTATAACAAATAAATAGCAAATAAATATTGTGTGTAAATGAATCTAAATAAACCAGAAGATTAAATTTATTTATTTATTTATTTATTTATTTATTTAATTAATTATTATTTATTTATTTATTTATTTATTTATTAGACTTATATACCGCTTCATAGGGCTTTCAGGCCTCTCTAAGCGGTTTACAGAGTCAGCATATCGCCCCCACAGTCTGGGTCCTCATTTCACCCACCTTGGAAGGATGGAAGGCTGAGTCAACCTTGAGCCGGTGAGATTTGAACCGCTGAACTGCAGATAACAGTCAGCTGAAGTGGCCTGCAGTACTGCACCCTAACCACTGCGCCACCTCGGCTCTATGAATAAGATAAATAAGCAAATATGCAAGCAAATAAATACTGAAAAATTAAATGAAGCCAAAACCTGATCTAAGCTACCACTAATCTACGCACACACAGAGAAAAACGTATTAGTGAGCAACTTTCATTCAGCCCATCCAAAGATTTTATTTTCTTCTCCTTTGTGAGCTCATCTACCTCTCAGCACCATCATGAAGCATCACCTCACAAAGGAAAAGCCAAGGAAACTGATGGCCTGAACGAAGGCTACCCAGAGTTTTATTCATTTTTCAATATTGGTAAAAGTGTCAGTATAAAAACCCATTGATGGGTTTGGTGGGATCAGAGGATTAGCTAACAAGAAAAATGCAGTGGAAAAATGAGTGCCACTGAAGAAAGCAGGGAGATCTCTGGAGAAATATGCACAATTTAGAAGGAAAAACGGTGCAGAGGAGAGAACTGGAGAGATTTCTGTGCTTGGCAGAGTAAACTACAGTAAGGCTCTTGCTCCACCATATTGTACTTGCCTTTTACTCTTGGGAAAAACAAAACTTCAAGACAAACACAATTTTCAAACTGAATTCAGCAACAGCCCTTTATTTTGTGCTTGAGCTGTTAAATACAAACTGCAATATGTTGCATGGCCATTATTACTGTGATACAGTGCACTTTTCTTCCTGTATTTCTGTCCACAGCAGAGCCTTTGGGATGATCAGAATAAGTGAGAGAAAATCTATTACATTTAGGGAGCATCTGCGTATTGAGCATTTAAATGGAAAGCATTGATAGGATAAGCTGAGTCATGATGAAGGCACTATTTAATCCATGCAACACGCTGAATGTGCCCTATAGGGAACAACAGAAGGATCTCAGTGCCACAGCATACAGCAGTCCAGAGTTATCTGTCCTTGTGTCATATAATCCAGCAAAAGTATTGGCAGGGAGATCTGATAACAGATAAAACAGAATAGTTTCTCAAAGACAGTAACTTTCCCATAGGAGAGAGAGAGAGAGAGAGAGAGAGAGAGAGAGAGAGAGAGAGAGAGGAGAGAGAGAGAGAGAGAGAGAGAGAGAGAGAGAGAGAGAGAGGAGAGAGAGAGAGAGAGAGAGAGAGAGAGAGAGAGAGAGAGAGAGAGAGAGAGAGAGAGAGAGAGAGAGAGAGCGCTAGCTAGCTAGCTACTGGCAAGGAAGAAGGGAATGGGGAAACTTAAGGAGAGTTAACTTTTGTGTGCAGCAAAAAAAGAGAGAAGGCTGACAAGACAAAACGAATTCTAGACCCAGTTAAAAATAAGATTCTGGAAATGAGTGCGGATTCAAAGGCGACCCACTGAAGAAGGAAGAAAAGGAGCTGCATTGACTCAACGCAGATAATTTCTGTAAGAAGCTAAAGGGGAGAAGAAGACCTCATTTTGCCAGCTTGAAAGAGAGCCCGTCACAATTAACTCGGCACTTAACTCTAGCTAGGAATTTTAGACTTAGGCTATAGGTGGCATACTTATCCAATAGAGATGTGGTTAATTTTAAAATGCTTGACCAGATCAGAGATATAAATCAAGCTTTGGGATTATTGCTTTACTGCTGCTTCTCAGAAAGACAGATAAAGACAGGCAGGAGAGCAGAGAGAGAGAGAATCTGGCTTAATTAGCTGTTGTTTAAGAGCTGCATTAAATACGGTTTTAATTGCTGTACAAGCCTGCAAATGAAAAAGGAAAGCCGTCTTTGTCCATTCCGGGACTGCTTTAATTGTGCCTTCCCCTAACGGCTCTTCCCTCTCCTCTCAACTTGGAAAGTCAAACCCCAAAGAGTAGGAATGAAATTGATTTAAAGACCCAATGCTGTTTTCTTCGATGGTGCAGTGGGAAGAAAATTTACGGTTCCTGCAGGTCAAGGCCCACACACTGAAAAAGGTTTTCTTGTAAATCTTTAAGATGGGTTTAGGATGGTTGCCGTTATTGTTATAACCTTTATCTGAACCATAACTTTCTCATCAGGCGCTCTATAGTCTACCTTTGGGAATGTCAAGTCCCCAGGAGCTAAACTATTACTTTTAGCTCTTCTTCTGTACAAAGCAGCTGTCTCAAAGACCCAGGGGCCTTCCAGTATTACAACCTTATTGTTCCCATTCTTCAGAGAACAGAAAAAGCATCTTTTCTTCATTTTTTGTGTGCTAAATGGAGACTAAACATTCCCTGGAAAGTAAGTTACTAGGCCACACTGCAAGGGTGAAATTCAGAAGTTTCTGACAGGTTCTGGAGAACCGGTAGTAGAAATTTTGAGCAGTTCAGAGAACCAGCAAATACAACCTCTGGCTGGCCCCACCCCCATCTATTCTCTGTCTCCCGAGTCCCCGCTGATCAGGAGGGAATGGGGATTTTGCAGTATCCTTCCACGTGAGTGGGATGGCAGTGGAAATTTTGCAGTACCCTTCCCCTGGCACGCCCACCAAGCCATGCTCACAGAACCAGTAGTATAAAAATTTGAATTTCACCACTGGCACACTGTCTAATTGCATTAAAAATTTCAAAGCAGAACAACATTCTAGTGCAGTGTTTCTCAACCTTGGCAACTTGAAGATGTCCGGACTTCAACTCCCAGAATTCCCCAGCCAGCATTCGAAACACTGTTCTAGTGCCATGATGATGAACCTATGCACTACGGCAAGTGGCACGCAGAACCCTCTCTGTGGGCACGTGAGCCATCTTCCCAGCTCAGCTGCACCACCAAGTGCACCTCCCACTGGCCAGCTGGTTTTCGGGTCTCTGTTATGCATGCTTGGGGTGCATGTGGGAGATACATGTGCATGTGGGGGAGGGGCAGACATGCAGGGGTCATGCACGCATGTGCAGGGGGCGGGGCATGTGTTCACGCACACAGGTATGCGGTGGGAGGATTGTGGGGACCTGTGTCCACATGCAGGGGGCGTGTGTAGGGGGAGTGCGCACACTGCATTATGCATTGCACACTCAGCACATGATGGCAAAAAGATTAGCCATCACTGTTACAGTGGCATCCATCCTTTAGGTAGCTTAGAGTTCAAATGCCATTTTATGAAACCTGGCAGTCAGCTGCCAAAGCTCTAATGAGCAAATCAGTAAGAAATAGCTTCTCTGAAGGAAACCGAGGACAACAAGGATGGATGTTTGAAAGAAGACATCAAACTTATACATTCTACTATCCTATGACTACACATTGAAAAGCAATTGTGTTTGGTAATACTGTGTAAAAGCATGGTAGAATGAAGCAACTGGGAGCCACCAGGAAACAAACAAGAGGCAATTGCAAAATGTTGGAGGAGAGAAAATGCGCAGACTATCCTTCAAAGTCTTTGGTAGCCCGTTGACTTTTGATGCAGTGGAGAATATTTTCAAATCCCTAGCATTCAACCGCCTATCTAAGTAGTTTCTGAATATAGAATGAGAGAGATAACATGTTACCTGCTTCAAGTGTTAAAACATCTTGGCACAGTCATGACCATGGTGGCGTCTGGTGGCACAGTGGTTAGCAATAGCAATAACACATAGACTTATATACCACTTCATAGTGCTTCACAATGGTTTATAGAGTCAGCATATTGCCCCCAACAACAATCTGGGTCCTCATTTTACCAGCCTCGGAAGGATGGAAGATGAGGCAACCTTGATCCTGGAGAGATTCGCAGTAGAAGTAGCCTGCAGTACTGCATTCTAACTACTATTTTCTCTCTTTAAATCCATAAATTCTTTTGTTTCTTCTTCTTCTGTATCTTGCCATCTGGGGTAGATTTTCCCTCCATTTAATTCCTCTTTCAGTATTCCACTCTTTCCATTTTCAGAGACAAACCAATCACCATAAATTTCAGCAAATTTAATTTCTTTATATTCATTTTCCTCTTCAAGTCTTCCAACTTCTTCTCTATCCTCTCATATGTGTTTGATAATTTCTGTATTTCTGAGAATGTCTTTTGCAGACTTAAAGTTTGTTTCTGCTGTTGAAATTGTGCCATTATCTCCAGCTAACAAACACTGCTGCTCTAGCTTGGAAGATTTTAGCAAGATTAAGCATAGATTCACAATAAAGTTTTATTTTCACTTTTCTCTGGTTAAAGATATACTTCAAAGGGACTTTTCTTCTTATCACTCTCTATAAACAAGCAGTGAGACCTTGGAGTGCCAAGCCAGAATAATCAGTGAGAAAAGTATGACTGTTTCGTTTCCAACACACAAACCTCCAATCTCTGAGTAGCAGTGTTTTTGTTGCAATTTTCTTTGTTTCTTTTTGTATCTTTTTTGTATTTCAAATTTTAAAAAAGTACGATTCTTGAATGAGTTATAAGAACACCCACAGCAATGAAAGAGGAGAATTTTAGTCCATAGGTTACAAAGAATAATAAAAGAAAGAAAGAAAATAGAAGAAGAAACTTAATCCATTCATTTTAAAAGGCTTGAATAAATTCCATCCATAAAGATAGCATTTAAAAAGTAAGATAACCCACTGTCCAAAACCATTCCAAACTTAATTCCACCACTTATTTCTTCTGTTCTCCAATTTAAATTAATTTAAAGTTATTTTATAGGCAGTCTCTTTTAAAATGGTAAAAATTCTTCACCAGCTGGAAACACTTTCTTTTTCCATATCCTTCCATTTTGGAGCCGCCCCAACTTCATCAGCCTAATGGCTGGATTTTTTGTCGCCGGCTTGAAGAACTTCTCTTGGATTGATCAGGAACTTTGCAATGTACCTGAGATCAGCAAGACGTATGCTATCTGTTCACCATCTCTGCGGAATGGTTTAGGTCCGATTGGACCACCCAGCAGCCAAAGTATCGGCTGCGGTCTCAGAGCATCGAGACTGCCCATCCGTATTGTCATGACATTGGCTCCTCCCTCCCAATTTTTCACTGTCTGATTGGTCAGCTGATGATGCCATTGATTGGTTTACATTCCCACTGTTTTGAAGGCAGCAAATGAAGATAACTGTAGGTTGGATTCACACTGCTCTTGGGGGAATGCATGGTAGGAAGATGGAAGCATCCAATATTTATTTGTTTGTTTGTGCTGACCATCTCATCTAGAGTTATGCATACAATATATGTATTTGCTCTGTAAATAGAAGGTTTCTCAGCTTTCTTTTTTTTTTAAAGAGGGGGAGTGGAAATGCAAAGAAAAATAGGAAGCTCCCTTCCCTTCTCTTCCTTCCCTTCCCTGACTTCTTCCCTTCCCTTTCCTCTCCTCTCTCCTCCTTCCCTCCCCTCCTCTCCTCTCCCTTCTCACATAGAAACCACTTGGAATAACAGAGTTGGAAGGCACCTTGGAAGTCACATAGTCCATGCTCCTCTGCTTGAGCAGGAGAGTCTATATCATTTCACCCCTCTCTCCTCTCTCTCCTTCGCTCCTCTCCCCTCTACTCTCATCGGCTTTCAACTTCCAAATTTAAAACCAGATGACTTTTTTTTTGCAAAGCAAATGTTATAACCGTTACGATGCTGTAGCATTACTGCTAAAAGTAATCTCTACAAGATACTAAAAAGCAAGATAACAATAAGAAAGGAATTTCTATTTAAAAGTTAGTTGTGCCTGCTTAGATGTGCATTTTGATAGTTTATCTCACATGCATATGTGCATATGCCTTTTCATACATTTTTGCCTTGTATGAAAATTTTATGTAGAATTTCTACTGAATATGTGTTTACTTTGCAAAACGTTGCTTTACATCGCACTTTTAATGGTTTCTTTTTATACCTGAATGCATTTTGTGTGCTATTCTTTAACATACAAGCACACACAGAGGCAGGTGGTTCAAGGAACTGTATGACAAAGCTTTAGAGAACTACGAGGATCAAAGGATAAGTGACATGCTGATGCAGGAGCTGTGCATTTCGTTAGCTTATATCAAAATGTAAGCTGAAAAGAATTCTTGGCACAGAAGCTTTCCGTTCTTCCCGAGAATAATAATATTTGTCAGTGTCAAGATCAGAAATAAATAGATGTTTGTTTGATGTGCAATATTGCATCTATTAATCTTTATTACTGCTATACTTTCCAGCACACACGCCTGTTCGTTTCTAAAACGAGAGATGCAAAATGACGTTGGCAACTGGATTGAAGCAGTTATTTACCTATGCCCAAACCAAGACATTCTCACTATGCACTTAATCTGGCTACTAAAGTTATTTTTGGCTCAAATACATACCAATACATATACATCCATATCTATGAAGTATTATCCAACCAAGTTAATCGTATTGGGCAAATGTATCAGATGTTGTTGATCTGATTAAGCAAGTTATGGGAATACAGGCAACCAGTTGAAAATAATTGGGGCTGTGCCCAGAAAATTTCTTTTGCCAGCTTTGCCACCTGTACACAGCGACACGTTTTTCATATTTTTTTTTAATCATCATAATTTTTAATTGGTTTTGGGTGGCACTTGCAAGCAGTGTTTTTGTGACTGTTTTTTTTTTATGCATCTGCATGCATATTTCTTAGGCGTTTTACTGTCAGTTTACCTCCCAATTTCCTCAAACTGTCATTGGCAACCGAGAGTGATTTATCCTGCAGTTAAAAAAATACCTGAGCAAGGAGTTCTGCGTTTATTGTCCTATCATTGGGCTCTGTAGATTGGACCAAAGGCTCATCTGTTCTTGGGAGAGATTTTAATTTTTGTTCTTCGTGTTTGACACTTTGTAGGGTGATCAATCTCATCGTGGGAGATTTAAAAAAGAAATCACACTCACAAAAAGCAAATCTCCCCTTTTCTGGATGGCTTCATAAGATGGCTGTGTGTATCGGGGTGGTGGTGTTTCCTACCGGTTCGGCCCAGTTTGGCCGAGTAGGTAGTAACTCGGCCTGCCACGCCCCCAAATCAGTTCTAGCGGCACCATCTTGATTTTCGATTCTGCGCATGCGCAGAATAATCATCATTGCAAAAATGTATTTTTCCCTTTTCTAATGTCCGTATGCGCAGACCTTTTTAGTTGCAAATGCACACGCAACCCACCCCTGGTGTCAATGCAAAATGAAAGGACCCCCCCACCCACACGAGGAATACAATTTTTATTTGGATTTCTGATTAGCTCAAGAGCATTAAAACAATTTAAAATTTTAAAAAAATGTGCTAGGTAACAAAAGTGCCTCCCCTTAGCATTTTATTATTATTATTATTTTTTTAAAAAAAACCTGAATTCTAGAAAAAGTCCTTACTTCCTGTACACCATTCAATCCACTGAAATGGTGGGATTCAAAGGTTTTTTACTACCGGTTCTGTGGGCGTGGCTTGGTGGACATGGCAGGGGAAGGATACTGTAAAATCTCCATTCCCTCCCGATCAGCTGGGACTCGGGAGGCAGAGAATAGATGGGGGTGGGGCCAGTCAGAGGTGGTATTTACTGGTTCTCCAAACTACTCAAAATTTCCGCTACCGGTTCTCCAGAACTGGTCAGAACCTGCTTAATACCACCTCTGGGTGAGAATAATGAGATGTTCTGGGATTCCCATTTTCTAAGCAGGTTCCACAGGGCTGGCCCCACCCGCATCTATTCTCTATCTCCCGAGTTCCAGCTGATCAGATGGGTCTTCTTTTGTTGTCCTGCATAGGAGAAGGGAGCTGGAAAGCAGGTTAGTAGGGTGGGGAGGGAATGGAGATTTTGCAGTATCCTTCCCCTGTCCCGCCCACCAAGCCATGCCCACCAAGCCATGCCGGTAGTAAAAAAAAATGAATCGTACCACTGAAGAGAATTATATTACTGTACACAGGAGTGTTGATGAAGTGATGAGGAATCAAATTCAACTTGAAGGAGACATTACGTTTCAATTTATCATCACATGTTTTGCTTCTACACCAAGCATAGTGTGGGGACCAACAGAATAGTTTACAGAAGTAACTGAATTGTTTACAGTCACTCGGTAACAGTTTAACCTGGTCTGGCTAGACATTAGCGTTTGAGGTAGGAAAGTAGGGGAAATTATATATGAAGTTCTGGTTTCGTATTTTTCCAGTTTACCAAAATGCATTTGGCAGCAAAATGAGTGTTAAAATAATCTCCGAGAAATATATGTTCCATTAGGCAACTGTAAAGAGCAAAATGAAGCCAGAGATTGATAAATATATGGTTGGGAAATACCTGTTTACTTTAACTTCCCAAGCCAGATAAAAATTACATACTGGAGTTCTGAAACAATCTACTCAGTGGTGGGATTCAGCCAGTTTGCACCTATTCACGAGAACCAGTTAACTTTCTAAGCAGTTCAGAGAACTGGTTGTTGGAAGAAATCTCCTTTTGGTTTTTTCTACTCTACAGGGCTCTAAGGAAGGCAGGAAGGAGACATTCTGGTGTTGTTTCCAGCCTAATCTTTATTGTCCTGCTTACAGAAACTGCCTCTCTGGTTAACCCTTATTACATTGTAAAAGTTAAGACGAAGCACCCATCGACCTGAGTGACATTGAGTTGGCCATGCCCACCCAGTCACATGAGCACCAAGCCCCTCCTACCCATCTGGTCATTAGGGCAGAGAACCGGTTGTTAAATTATTTGAATCCCACCACTGAACCTACTGATCATCTGATGAAACTTTTTTGTATCATATTTGGGAAATATGGAGAAGTGGTGAAGTGCCAGATGAATGCAGGTGGGCTAATGTTGCCCCATGTTCAAAAGAGAAGATAACGGGTTTTAAAACTACAAATAGTCTGTCACTGAAATTGAAGACAATTCTAGGGAAGATTATAATGAGATAAACCCACAAGCATCCCCCACAAAAGAGGGAGGGCTAATTACCAGAAATTAGCAGGGATTTGTCACAAACAAATCTTGTCAGACTAGCCTGATCTCTCTCTTTTCTTTTTGATTGCATAACTTCCTTAGTAAGAAACCCAGAAACCTGTAAAATCCTGTAAAAAGACATTGAAGGCCCTGGGTATATTTATTCTGGAGACAAGATGGCAGGAGAGGAAAAGGATAGCCTTCCTCAAATACTTGAAAGGACGTCTCTCAGAAGAAGGTCAAGACCTATCTTTCTTCATTCCAGAGTTCAGAACATAAGATAATGTTTACATTACAGGACGGCAGATTCTGATTGAATGTTAGAGGCGGGGGGGGGGGGGACTTCCTAACAATAAGAGCGATTTGACGGTGATACCAATTACCTAGAAAACGGATGGCATGCCCTTCAGTGTAGGTGTTCATGTAGAGATTGGACAGCCATCTGTCAGGAATATTTTACTTTGGACTCCAGCAAAGAGTGGGAAATTGGACTGATGGACCAAGCAGGCCCCTCCAAGTCTAGGTTTCTATGATTTAAAAAGCATATTCTGAATTAAAATGGACTTTTTGAAGGGCTGGCTTCATGATACATTATTCTTCTTAAATATACTTTTTTATTTTCCATTTTCATAACATATAATCACATGAATACTATTACATAGCCAATAGCCTAGTAGTAATTACATCAGTTCCTCTTGTCATCAACGCCCAGAAAGATAAAAACCCATTATTAGCTCTTCTGCTCTTCATACAACTCTTTCTTCTACCTCTTTCCTACCTCCTTTCTTCCCTCCATCATCCTTTTCTACTCTACTTCCCCTTCCTTTCTCCTTCTCCTCTCTCTTCATTCCACTCCTCCTTATCCTCCTCATCTTCCCCCCTTACCCTCTCTCCTATCCCTCTCTTCCTATATTATTGATGTGGGAAGTTACCTTTATCTCTTCAAACAAAAACTCCTTTAACTGACAATTGACCAAATTGGAAACAGGCGCAGGAATGCTGTGTGAAGGCCCACTCCAGGGGTGGGATTCAAATAATTTAACAAACGGTTCTCTGCTCTAATGACCAGCTGGATAGGTGGGGCTCGGTGGTCATGTGACTGGGTGGGTGTGGCCACTCACATCAATGGGCACTTCGCCTTAGTTTTTGCAATGGAATTGGAATTTGGAATTGGAATTTGCTTTATTTGTATGCCGCCCTTTTCCCTGAGGGGACTCAGGGCGGCTCACAATTCAAGGGAGGGGGAAAAACAAACAAATTACAGAACAAAAAGACCATACACTACTAAAAACACAACAATCATACCATTCGGAGTGGGGCTGCAAGTCTTTAGCCCCAAGCCTGTCGGAACAGCCAGGTTTTAAGGGCTATGCAGAAGGCCTGGAGGGTGGTGAGGGTACGAATCTCCACGGGGAGTTCGTTCCACAGGGTCGGAGCAGCCACAGAGAAGGCCCTCCTCCGGGTAGTCGCCAGTTGGCACTGGGCGGCTGATGGAATTCGGAGGAGGCCTAGTCTGTGGGATCTTTTGGTCTAGTGGAGGTAATTGGCAGCAGGCGGTCTCTCAAGTATCCAGATCCAATACCATGAAGGGCTTTGTAGGTGACAACTAGCACCTTGAAGCGAATCCGGAGATCAACAGGCAGCCAGTGCAGCTCGTGGAGGATAGGTGTTACGTGGGTGAAACGAGGCACACCCACGATCGCTCGCGCAGCTGCATTCTGGACAAGCTGAAGTTGCCGAATACTCTTCAAGGCAGCCCCATGTAGAGCACGTTGCAGTACTCCAGCCTAGAGGTCACAAGGGCACGAGTGACTGTTGTGAGAGCCTCCCGGTTCAGGTAGGGGCGCAACTGGTGAACCAGGTGAACCTGGGCAAATGCCCCCCTGGTCACAGCTGACAAATGGTGTTCAAAAGTCAGCTGTGGGTCCAGGAGGACTCCCAAGTTGCGGACCCTATCTGAGGGGCGTACAATTTGACCCCCCAGCCTGAGAGATGGAACACTTGGCCAATTAGTGGGAGGGAAGCACAGCAGCCACTCGGTCTTATCTGGATTGAGAACAAGCTTGTTAACCCCCATCCAGTCCCTAACAGCCTCCAGGCCCTGGCTCATCACGTCCATCGCTTCATTGAGTTGGCACGGGGTGGACAGATACAACTGTGTATCGTCCGCATACTGGTGGTATGCGTCAAAAGGAGGAGGCAAAAACAAAGAATAAAATATTTTAATTAATTAAAATCGGGAAGGTGGTTTGATTGAAAAAGGGAGAGAAAAAGCTAAGTACTTAAAGAAACATGTAGTCTGGCCGTCAATTATTTAGATCAGATACATCAGATACTGCTGAGAATCAAAACATATTGTCAAGAAGATCTGGGGAAAGCTTTGAAATATTTAATCACACTCTGTTTTTTTGTTTTCACAGGAAGTAATTCCAACATACCATCAGTTATACATGAGGCTTGCAGCTCTTGGAATGGAACTGTCTGGGGAATGCATCGATCTTTATGAGATATTTATCCTGAGATATCTGCTCTGGAATAGGCTGTGTAAAATAATGCTGGCTGTGCTTTAAATTGAAGAATATTCTTCACTTCGGAGTGTCCAAATGTCAATAATAATATATTATATTTTGTAAGAACAGAAATATGTTTTCTGAGGATATTATGCATCATGTATTAGCCGCGGTACATCTTGTCATATCAAAAAAAAATTATTGTAACGTTCACAAAAATTTAGTTACAGAATTCTGTTGCCATTGAAGCCTTCAGATAAATGTTGTTATGATGGCTTCAGGGGAAAACGCTATTTTTACACTAGTACTGAATTGGAATTATAATTTTCAGAGCCCCTTGGGACAAAAGAAAAGGCCTAAAGGAAGAGGTGACTAGGCATTGAGGCATAGTATTTAAAATTTATTTGCAAAGATGCAAGTTGATAATAAACGCAAATAAACGCAGTGGAAAACAATCCATCTATAATGAATCAATCAATCAATCTTCCTATTCAATGAATTCAACAGAATTGCAAAGTAATTCTCTATAAACATTTAGCTGCTTTTTAAGTTACCTATTTTGACTTAAGAGCCGAGGTGGCGCAGTGGTTAAATGCAGCACTGCAGGCTACTGCTAGATCAGCAGTTCAGCGGTTCAAATCTCACCGGCTCAGGGTTGACTCAGCCTTCCATCCTTCCGAGGTGGGTAAAATGAGGACCCGGATTGTTGGGGGCAATATGCTGACTCTCTGTAAACCGCTTAGAGAGGGCTGAAAGCCCTATGAAGCGGTATATAAGTCTACTGCTATATATTAGCTGGACACTTTCCCGAGTGTATTTGCCAAGCCAAATTGCAAACAGAAGAAGAAACTGAAGGAACATGTAAAGTGGTGGAAGCAAACTAGACTATGAACTAAGAATAACACTTGGGTTCAGCTGTGCAATATCAAAGATGATACTGATTACCATAACTTCAGACTATATTGTTTTCTTCTGTTTTCCTTTGCTTTCTTTCTCGGGCACAGTTATAATTCATTAAGGAGGAGAAAAAATGGCAGAAAATAACAACAGCAGTGTAGCAAACCAAACTAAAACATATTTTAACCTGATAAACTCATTCAAATATTCTTATGGAAACTTACTTTCTTTCTCTTTCTTTCTTTCTCACTTTCATTCTCACTTTCTTTCTCATTTTCATCAATTTTTATTTTAAATTATGTATTGTTTCTACACAGGATTGCATGTATTCTCGAATTACCTTCTTCACAATCAGAGCAATGGAAACAAGCTCCATGTCCTTCCTGTGATCATGGCGGTTCCACCACAAATCCGCGAAGCCCTTATCCGCGGAGACATAAGCGCGAAGACTAATTCGCGCTGTTCGACGCGCTAAGGAAAAACGCAACCCTACCGCGATGGCATAATCATGGAGGGCAAATCCACGCATTCCCAAGCACTCAGTACCCTAAACCTAACCCTAAACCTAACCCTAAACCTAAACCTAACCCTAACCCTAACCCTAACCCTAACCCTAACCCTAACCCTAAACCTAAACCTAAACCTAACCCTAACCCTAAACCTAACCCTAAACCTACCCCTAAACCTAACGCTAAACCTAACCCTAACCCTAACCCTAACCCTAACCCTAACCCTAACCCTAACCCTAACCCTAACCCTAACCCTAACCCTAAACCTAACCCTAACCCTAACCCTAACCCTAACCCTAACCCTAAACCTAAACCTAAACCTAAACCTAAACCTAAACCTAACCCTAAAACAAACCCCTAAACCTAATCCTAACCCTTACCTTAATTGAAATCGGCTTTCTGCCGCGGCACCATTTTAAAGCGCCCTTCTGTTGCCGCGCTGTTGTCGCGGCAGTGATGACGCCCGGTGATGACATCGCGGCTTTAGCGCCGAGATTTTATCACCGCTATTTTGACAAGCGCGATTTTGTCGTGCCACGGATCATGGCAGTGTTGCTGTAACCATGAGCATTCTTTGCAATAACTTGAAAATCATTTGAGCTGCACCATGAATAAAAACTTTGAAACATGACATGCTTGTATGGATACCACTATAATGAGCAAAGTGAAATAGTCATTCCAGTCTAGGTGCGTAAGGAGCAGGGAAAGAAGACAAATACAATTGTGTTCTACAAAACTGGGGAGAGAGATATAACCATTTGAAAGAGCCTCAAAAGAATTTTTAGTTTAAAATGGCTGCATGATGGCTCTTTTTGATTCCCCAAATAATTAATGTCATTACTTCCACTACACAGTCAAGTAATTGATGTTGAGACAAAACTGGAAGCAGTAGAGCAGGGATCTAAAAGCTCAAGAGGGATTTTTTTCTCACAACGATGGAATCAAAACTATCAGTCTGAACATTCCTAGTAAAGATTGATTCAGGAAGGAAGGAAGGAAGGAAGGAAGGAAGGAAGGAGGGAGGGAGGGAGGGAGGGAGGGAGTGAGGGAGGGAGGGAGGGAAGGAAGGAAGGAAGGAAGGAAGGAATTACCTCCCTAAAACCAATTACCTCCCTAAGACCAATTACCTCCCTAAGACCTATTAGATCCCAAAGATTAGGCCTCCTCCAAATCCCATCCTCCAGCCAGTGTCGGATGGCAACTCCCCAGGAGAGGGCCTTCTCTGTGGCTGCTTCGGCCCTCTGGAACGATCTCCCCATTGAGATCCGGACCCTCACCACCCTTCCAGGTTTCCGCAAAGCCACGAAGACCTGGTTGTTCCGGCAGGCCTGGGGACGATGAATTTTCAGCCCCACTTGAAGTTGCGACTGTTGTGTATTTTAATTCGTTTGTCTTTTATTTTCTTATTTGTATCCCCTTCCCCCTTTGGTTGTTAGCGGCCCTGAGTCTCTCGGGAATAGGGCGGCATACAAATTGAATAAACTACAACTAAACTACAACTAAGGAAGGAAGGAAGGAAGGAAGGAAGGAAGGAAGGAAGGAAGGAAGGAAGGAAGGAAGGAAGGAATACAGTTTCTACTTTTGGAGAGTTTTGTGGATGTCTGAAGAGCTTCATGAAAGGACCCCTCCATTCTTTTTCACAAAGATATTAACAAAATATCTTCAGCATATAAGAGTACAGAGGATAAAGTGTGGGCCACTCCTGATTCATGAAATGCTATCGTTGGAAGGTCAGACAAATGGCTACAATTTCTGCCTCATCAGATGGAGTCAAATTGATCCAATTTCACAACGAGGAGATAAAATGAAGATTTCAAACTCTCTTCTTTAAAAACTAATTATATTTTTTTCTACTACTGAATGCTGCTCTCCGGTGTTTTGCAGGGTTTGCTTACACAATCTGGAGGGCCTCAAAGAGAAGGACTCTATCAGGCACAAGGACTCTCATTTTGCTCTAATCCCAGGACACTTCTAACAATGTTTCTGGGTTAGTCTAAAACTCTTCCAATTGGAGACAGACGCAAAATTTATCCAGAAACAATTTGACATGAAACAAGGTCACATATTGGTCCTGATTAAGTAACAAATTCACCTGTAGAACTAAACAATTCAAGAGTGGTGTGTACTTATACTTCCATTTCCAAATTATCCTGGGCATGCCACTGAAGAGAGAAATATCCATGACGAATGTAGAGAGGTTATTTATTTATTTTAATTTATTTTACTTTATTTGTATGCCGCCCTTTTCCCTGAAAGGGACTCAGGGCGGCTCACAATTCAAGGGAGGGGGAAAAACAGACAAAATTACAAAACATAAAGACCATACACAGTTAAAAAGCACAGCAATCATACCATTCGAGGTGGGGCTACAAGTCTTTAGCCCCAGGCCTGTCGGAACAGCCAGGTTTTAAGGGCTTTGCGGAAGGCCTGGAGGGTGGTGAGGGTACGAATCTCCACGGGGAGTTCGTTCCAGAGGGTCGGAGCAGCCACAGAGAAGGCTCTCCTCCGGGTGGTCGCCAGTCAACACTGGCCGGCTGATGGAATTCGGAGGAGGCCTAATCTATGGGATCTTATTGGTCTAGTGGAGGTAATTGGCAGTAGGCGGTCTCTCAAGTACCCAGGTCCAATACCATGAAGGGCTTTGTAGGTGACAACTAGCACCTTGAAGCACACCCGGAAATCAACAGGCAGCCAGTGCAGCTCGCGGAGGATAGGTGTTACGTGGGTGAATCGAGGCGCACCCACGATCGCTCGCGCGGCTGCATTCTGGACAAGCTGAAGGTTGTGTGGAACAGAAAATCTTTGCTTGCACGACACAGTTTGCCCATGGGTTGGAACACTGATAGTGTGGAATTCTACACACAAACTTACTGACTGAACAGAGTTACTCATTCTTGGGAATTGTAGTTCCAGCAATTTAGGGAAAGTGTTTCTTTGACCTATAGCCCAACACCTACCCTCTTTCTCAATGATGCCTTTATTGTGTGATCAATCTGCCCTCCAGCACTTGCCATTTGTAAACCTCCTATAATGGGCACCCATTCTTTATTCCATGACTTTCTTCTCCTTTTTAAAAAAAAAATGACTAAAGAAGGAAAAGACAGTTACAAAGTGCCTTTTGAGAGGTTGGACCAGAAATACCATTGAAATGTTAAAGAAAGCTTGAATTCTCGGAATAATAGACTTCCATCTCAGACTGCTTCTAGCATGTAACCCAGCGTTTCCCCAACTTGGCAAATTCAAAATGAGTAGATTTCAACTCCCAGAATTCTCCGCAATGGTTTTGCTGGCTGTGGAATTCTGGACTTGAAGTTCATATGCCTGGAAATGGCCAAGGTGGAAGAACCCTGCTCTAATGGCTCACAAAAGCAATTGGAAGATGACCTGTAGCATTTTTGCAGATTTTCTGAACAAATGCTGAACACATACCGAGAACATCATGAGTCAATCATATTCTCCCTGGTGGTGAGATGGCACCAAATCTTGAAAACAAGTCCTTTATCCAACAGTGGGGGAGAAAGCTCAGAGAGGCCTTCTCTCATAATACTTGAAGTGACTGGAGGCCTTCCGGATTGCTTCTCTGAGGCAAATCAAGTGCCCTGCTCACTTGGGTGAAGCAAATCCAATTGTCTCCATGGCCCAAACTGTTTCACTGAAAAACACCTGAGTTACTTCACATAGGCACATCAACCAAACTGTCTGTATCTCAGAATAAAGAGGAGAAAAAAACGAGGTGTGTAACTGCAGGGGAATTATTGAATTTTGGGTTAGGAAAAAAAAAAGTCATCCTAATATTCATGCTCAGCTTGCTAACAGCGAGACTCAATGAACAGCCCAATCTGTTCCCAGCAAGAACAAAATGTTCACCAAATCTGGCTGATTAAAACTCGATCCTGTTAATGCACAGCACACATTTTCTCGAAACAAGTGCCTCTTTTTTTCCATTCTTGTCCCACAGATCAAGGTTTTTGTGTGTGAAAGAAGCAGATCAGCATTAAAACTCTTTAATTTCAATAGGACAATGTTTTGATGAACATCATATTCTCACTGTGTCTGAGACAACCAATGGGGACGGTTTTTAGAGTAAATTTAAAAAAAAAACACCTTGGCCAAACATAGAAAAAAGGGATGTGTTTTGTGAAAGATGGAAGCTAAGAAGATTGAGGCCCTTCCTCACTCAGCTGATCCTGATATATAGATGTTCATGAAAAAGTAGTACAAAACCAACAGTTGTGGATAGCTGATTACCTTGATTTATTAAAAGAAAACTGCAGAAAAGAAAGTGGAAGTAATGTTTTAAAATGTACCAAAATGGAACAAACAATGGATTTTTTTTCTTTCTCTATCTGCATGTGCTCATCAAAACCTATCCTTATTTTATCTATACGGTAGTTTTCTTATCAAGTTAGCACTATAGGGTGCTGCCAACTATGAGGAAATTGTTTATAATGAGATTTCCTTTCCCATTTTCTTTATTCGATTCTTTTCCCATTCATCCAGAGTCTGGATTGAGATTTCTATAGTCAAAGCTGCCCAGAGTCACCTTATCAGTAAAATGGGCAATATTCTTTCCCTGACATGGAAGTAGAGTTTGGCATTTGCATAGATCGGTTCCTGAGTTCATAGAGACCTGGATCTCTGAATCCACTGAATCAACAGATTCGATTCCATTCCACGTTTCTTTGCTTAGTCAGGTAAAGAGACATCCATGTCTCAATCCCTCATGCCGGTCAGCTGTTCCCCCTCCTCCCCGGTGGGTGTTAATTTTAAAAAGGGGGTTGACCCCTTTTCAAAAGGCCAGGAACCCTTTGTATGAAAAGTGCTACAAAAACAGCCGGGGCAGGACAGCAGTTGCCGGGAGTTCTCCAAGCAGCCGTAAGCCCACAGGGAGTTCCCCTCAAGAGAGCTAAACCTATAATCTGAAAAACCAGTTTAAACACTGAGGGGACCATGTGGAGAAACCAGATCACTTTCCCTTCATCACATCCTTTCCTCTTTCTTGCCAGCAATTTTCAGGTTGATGATTGCTGGGGTGGGGACAAACTGTCCATTAAAATGAAGGGGGTGGGCTTTTCTGTTTTAATAGTCAGACCTCCACCCACCCATCCAGTGGTGGGATTCAGCCGGTTCGCACCTATTCGAGAGAACCGGTTGGTAACTTTCTAAGCAGTTCGGAGAACCAGTTGTTGGAAGAAATCTTTTGTTTTTTTCCCCACTTTACAGGGCTAATCCTGTAAGGAAGGCAGGAAGGAAACATTCTGGTGTTATTTCTAGCCTCATCTTTATTGCCCTGCTTACAGAAACTGCCTCTACCCAGCTGGTCATTAGGGCAGAAAACTGGTTGGTAAATTATTTGAATCCCACCACTGCATCCGTCCCTTCCCCAGCTGATCAGGCACTGGGTGTGTGTGATTTATCCACAGAATGGCGGTGGATGTTTGGCAAAGTTTCCTCATTTTCCTTCCCACTAAGCATCACCCACCAACCCACCTGTCTTTTCTGGGCTTGCAGCTAATTTGTGAGGTGGAGAAACCTGTCCTGTCCAAACAAGAATGTATCTGTAAAGCAAGCTACAAGCTCTTTCAATAGTAGATGTTGACATCTAACACAACTTGCCACAGTCTTGCCCTGTGGGTTAGGGAGGACACATGCTGTCCCCTTGTCCTTTCCCTTCAAAAATGGGGTGGGAAATGAAGCCCATGGAATCTACCAACTTCTCTCCTGAACATCACTTGCATAAATATGGTAAGCACCCCTTGCTACTCTTATTCATGAGCCAGAACAGAGCACAGTATCATCAAATATATTGCTGGCATATTTTCCCGCTAGCTCCAGGACTGGCGGATTGCAATTTGATGCGGCTGTGAAGAAGAGCCAAATGAAAGACTTTAAAATATAGCTGGGAGGAAACCCACAGAGACCACCAACTCTCTATAAATGAACCGTTTTGCAATCCAAACACGCTTTTTTTTCAGCTTCAACTAGTGATCCATCTACTCTATCTGTAGAGTGATGAACTGACAGGGTGACTCCCAGGATCAACCCAAAGAGCTATTTCGAAAGGTGATGAATTTGAATCCTTCTTCCCACTGATGATGTTGTGACTGCTATATTAATGATGCCCAGATGCTGATGCAATTCTATCACCATAAACTGGAATGGCTTAATCTCCTTTCACACCAAACGTTCATTTCTTTGGCATCCTGTCAGTTTCAGATCCTGTAGTTTCTTATTCCTATATCAGTGGTGGGATTCAAATAATTTACCAACCAGTTCTCTGCTCTAATGACCAGCTGAGTAGGTGGGCTTTTTTACGTGACCCAAAGGAAGGATACAGTTGAAGATGCCTCTCCTCGTTTTCCTTTTTGGGGGGGATTGCAAAAGGCCAACCATTCAGCATGGTGAGGATTTGCAACAGACACACCATAAATATACACAGAGCAGTGGTAGGATTCAATTTTTTTACTACCAGTTCTGTGGGTGTGGCTAGGTGAGCCTGGCAAGGGAAGGATACTGCAAAATCCCCATTTCCTCCCGATCAGCTGGGACTCAGGAGGCAGAGAATAGATGGGGTGGGACCAGTCAAAGGTGGTATTTGCTCGTTCTCTGAATTACTCAAATTTTTTGCTACCGGTTCTCTAGAACATGTCAAAACTGGCTGAATACCATCTCTGATAATAGAGCAATTGTAGGTTTGAGATGTAACAAGCTCAAGATTTGGTAAAACCATTACATGAATTTTTACATTTTTATCTCGTATCCTGGCAGGACACAGAACTCATCTTAATTGTAAATGTGTTTTTTTTATTTTCATTTTCATTTTCGTACAGTCACATATATACTGTGCATAACCGGGGTCATATAACATTAAACAATAAACACAGCCATTCCTCTTGTCAACAAAACCCCCCAAAATAAAGACCCCATGTACCTCTTCAACCCTCCATACACCCTTTCTTTCGCCCCCCTCCAACTTTCTATCTTCCCTCCATCCTTCCACTCTACTCTACTTCCCCCCCCTCTACGACTCCCCTCTCGTCATTTCCATACATCCTTTAACTTCATCACAATTCTGTAACTTTGACAGAAGTTGAGAATAAGAGTGTGAAATACATACAATTTTTTACAACTGGGCTTCTTTGAAATGTTTTGAAAAAAAAGAGGAGAAAATATCCCCCTTTTCAAACTCATTTTATTCACTTAGCAACACAATTGTGCATAATATCTGCTGCAAGGAATTCACAAGCAGTGGCTGCCACCCTTCAAGAAGTCAGATTTATTAAATCCATCCAAAGTATTTTACACTGATTCAAATGGGAGCTTCTTTTAAAATGAAATATTAGCATTCAGTTACAAAAGAAAAAATGTCACCTACTATGCTGCACTTTCTCCTTGATTGTTTGGGGATTGGCTAAAGATCTCTGATGCAGAGTGGAAGATGGTGGGGCTGTGACAATGCTTGAGGAGATGGGAGGAGGCATTATCCCCTCCTGTTCTCCATTATACCAGTTGAGGCCACGTGATCCAAAGGAGGAAAATGGAGTGATCAGATGGGACATGTTGTGGGCCACCAGTGACCAGCAGAGCTGGCAGCAGATTCAGACAGTGAGAAGGTTGGGGAGGGACATGGGCCAGTCCTGGAGTCTGGGGAAGGCTCTGATGAGGGCTCTGTGTCGGAGGCAGAGAGGGGGCCAGAGCCGTATGCCAGTTATCAGCTGCCTTCAGAATCAGACATCAGTGAGGCAGACGAACAGCTGGAGCCTGTTCCCAATGTGAGCATATGCAGAGTTGCCAGACGAAAGGAACAGCTAAAGAACAGGGGTCAACTTGGGAGTAAGGCCACAGGTGGACGGTGAATGGCCCCTCCCAGAGGGAATAAAAGAGGAGCAACAGGGGAGTGGAGTTTGCAGGAGACAATTAGTTCGCTGAATTGGTTCGTGACTCTCCGAGACTCTGCCAATTTCTACAGATATCGGCCTGTCAGCTCTCCAAGCCAGATAAGGGCTGTGACTGTAAATCCTCCCTTGAAAGACTTTGCTGGATGTGAATGAGCAGAATTCACAGTAAATTAATAAAAGGGGTTTTTGTCGGAACCAGGAGTTTGCTTCATGCTCTTAGGAAGCCTAGCTTAGAAAAGGAGATGGCAATTAGCTTGACAGGAGAAGTGCTAAATGTTGGGCAGAAGCAGCCAAGTGTGAGCCCCCTTTTGCTCCTTACCTTGTTGTGAGGTGGGAGGATAAGTGTAGGAGATCATGGGTGCTGTGGGTGGAGAAAAGGAAGTTTCTTTTGATAGCTGGGTAGCCCTGCAGATTTGGTAAGTAAGTACATAAATAAAATGTGTCAGTTATGTCACAAAACTGAAAAATAGTTTAACCCAAGTTACTTCGGTAACGTTACCGGGTAGAACATTCTGTCGTTGTTTAAATGGTTTAAATCTTCCTCCTCCTCCTCCTCCTCTTCTTCTTCTTCCTCCTCCTCTTCTTCTTTCTCCTCCTCCTCCTCCTCCTCTTCTTCTTCCTCCTCCTCTTCTTCTTTCTCCTCCTCCTCTTCTTCTTCTTCCTCCTCCTCTTCTTTCTCCTCCTCCTCCTCTTCTTTCTCCTCCTCTTCTTCTTCTTCCTCCTTCTCCTCTTCTTCTTCCTCCTCCTCCTCTTCTTCTTTCTCCTCCTCTTCTTTCTCCTCCTCCTCCTCTTCTTCTTCTTCCTCCTCCTCTTCTTCTTTCTCCTCCTCCTCCTCTTCTTCTTCTTCCTCCTCCTCTTCTTCTTTCTCCTCCTCCTCTTCTTCTTCTTCCTCCTCCTCTTCTTTCTCCTCCTCCTCCTCTTCTTTCTCCTCCTCTTCTTCTTCTTCCTCCTTCTCCTCTTCTTCTTCCTCCTCCTCCTCTTCTTCTTTCTCCTCCTCTTCTTTCTCCTTCTCCTCTTCTTCTTTCTCCTCCTCCTCCTCTTCTTCTTCTTCCTCCTCTTCTTCTTCCTCCTCCTCCTCTTCTTCTTTCTCCTCCTCCTCTTCCTCCCCTCCTTCTCCTCCTCTTCTTATTCTTCTTCTTCCTCCTCCTCCTCTTCTTCTTTCTCCTCCTCCTCCTCCTCCTCCTCCTCCTCCTCCTCCTCCTCCTCCTCCTCCCTCTTCTTGTAAGAGCACCCGAAGAGGGGAAATAATTTCATTCTGAGTAAACACAGCACTGATTTAATGCAGTTTCGGGTTTTAGAAGTGCATTTGCTTATATCAAGAAAGTCCAATGGAAGTGTACAAAATCCAGCAAGCTGCTGGTGAAAGCCTTTGCTGTCAAATCTGTAGTTATCTGAACTAGTTTCATCATGAGTATTCGGGAGAATGCCGGCCTTCTTAATGGAAATGCTGGCAACATTTTAAATGAAAGCCGTACAGGCGGATGTCAGTCAACTGGTAGTATAATAATCACAACAACAACAGCACCACAGTGTGTTATATAATGCTTTTCATCTTCAAAGAACGTTTAAAATGTTATTTTCTCTTTAAGCCTGGGGAAGGGCTGGCTTGCATCTCATCTCTAAATAAGTTCAAGTAGGCATTTCAGGAAGGAGAATAAAGGGATGGATTTGAAAGTAGGAACTTTTCTTACTTCAATCACCAAACAGGTTTTTGCCGCGAACGTGTGAGAAAAATCACAAAAGAACAAAAACCTTCTAAAGTCTTCCTGCCTTCTCTCTTTGTGAGTGATTCAGTTCAATCTGTTACACTGATGAACTAGATAAGAGCTTTTTGCTCAGTCCCCGTGTTGTAGAGGCATTGTAGAAGGACCCAAAATGATGTCCTTTCCTCCCCCATCTGTAACTTCCATTTTTTTGCCCGTTTCTTTTTACCTTTTTCTTAGCAGGAAAATATCAGTAAAGAAGAGAAAGATAGGATAGGATCAAATGTTCTTTTGATGGGTATGGCGGTTCACCAACAAATGTGCGCTAGACAAATGCGTGACGACAAAACCGCAACGACAAAACCGCGATGGCAACATTGCGCCCACAAAAGCGCGCCGACAAAATCGCATCATCAACAAAATACATAGTGGGACGCGTAAACGTACATTATAAACCTAACCCTAACCCTAACCCTAACCCTAACCCTAACCCTAATTGTGCTTGTCGCACTTTTGTCGGTGTGCATTTGTCGCCGCGCTTTTGTGGGCGCGATTTTGACATTGCAGTTTTGTCAGCGCGCATTTGTCCAGCGCGCATTTGTCGGGTCACGATGGTGGAGAGCCATCTCATTCTTTTTTTAAAAAAAAGGGGCACTGAATGCCATTCATCTTCAAAGCCAAATGCCAAATTTATCCGCTCTGTCTGTGGCTCGGTAAGTCAGTTCTGTAATTTCTAACAAGGTCATTTCATTCCCTCTCCCCTACCCAGGATTTGCTTTTGATATTTATGGACCGCATTATAAAAGCAACATGTTATTTATTGCTAATTTTTCACAGAAGATAACGAACCCCCAAATAGCAGACAGAGCAAACTGTTTCCTGTTTCCCAAGTTAAAATTATCTGAAAATGATGACTTTCCAGTCAACTCAGACAGGTGCTCTGCCTGTGAAGAATTTTTTTAAAAAAAATGAGAACAATGCACAACAGCACATCTATAGTTAGACGCTTTGCTCATGTACTGCATAAGAATGGACCTTTTCTGAAAGGCCAAGTTCATCTTAATAAAAATAGCCATGTTTGTTGTCCAGTACAGGAAAACAAACTTGTGAGTCATTACAATACAAGGGAGGCATGGAAGAATGATTATGTACCCCTATAATTTATGAGTTGATAGAAGATGCATTGTGTTCAGATATCTTTGTGATATACAAAGTTTGCCCAGAAATATATCTGGGAATAATTCTGCAGAGTTCCTCTGCTAATGAATATTTAGACTATTTAGTTAAAGCAAGATTCCCTCCATCTGCCTTTATAGGAAAGGTTTTCCATTTAGGGGGCCAAGAGCCATTCTGGATAGCATAACAATAGCAGAATAAAAACTAGATGTGACGTCCTTTCATTGAGACAGAAATCATAGTAACATTAAATAGTATTAAGACAATTTTTCCAATGTGATGTGATATAATGTAGTCTCTCTGTCTGTCCATCCATCCATCCATCATCTATCCCTGATTGAAAATTAGTTTGATAGCTACTAACCCCAAATGAAGATGAAATAATAAGAAAGATTATGGACTGTGCCGAAATGGATAAATTAACAAAAGAAATCCAGGGAAAGGAAGAATCAGAATTCTACCAGATATGGGATAAATGGTATAGATGGATGGAGGAAAGAAACAAAAATCAATGAAAGAATATAACAAAACTCAAAAATAATAGTTATGAGTAAAATAAGAGGGTTAAGAATGGTGAAATCTAAATGAAATATGGTAGAAGGGGAAATAATATAATGTGAGCAATATCGATTGATGATTGCTAAGATAAAAAACAGGAAGTTCCTGTTCACACTGTATTGTATAAATGTGGTATACGTCTAATTTTTGTGTTGTGTGTGTATTTTACATGTTTGTTAATAAAAATCTAAAACTAAAAAAAAAAGAAAATTAGTTTGATAGCAATTTTTGGATATCTCTAAATGTTTTATTATTTGTTTGCTTGGATTTGTAAGGCTGTCCATCACCCAAATGACTCTAGACATCTTTGATCATTAGAAGAAAGTAAAACAATTGTAGAAAGAAGGATGTATGAATCTGGACAAATCCCAAATTCTAAGCCAAAAAAATATGCCAGGGGCTCAACAACCAATCTCAGGTTAAGGGCATAACCATGTTTTCAAAGACTTTAAGAGCTGCTGTCAGGGGGCAATCGTTTTTCTAGAGGGCAGGTGCTGCAACTTTGAATTCTCACAGTCTCCCAGTTCAAGTGTTTATTTTGTATTCCTGATCTCCCACCTCAGTTTATCTAGCCCCCCCCCCCAGGGTACCTGACTCAGAGGTGGGTCCCTACCAGTTCACACTTATTTGGTAGAACCGGTTTGTCAAATCTAACGAACCGGTTGGAAGAGATTCCACCAGTGGACCCGGAAAGCAGGCCACACCTACAGAAGAGGTTCCAAAAATTTTTGAAACTCACCACTGGTCCTTGGATATGATTATTCTACACTATCATGCTCATATTTATAAAACTCAGTGCCTCTGTGAAAGGTAAGGATGACTACTGCGTTTGTGGTGCAATCAGAACATTGCGTGTGCTGAAGTTGTTTTAACGCAAACCAAAGATGCCTTTTAAAAAACAAGTTTACATCGTATTCTTATGCATGCCAGTGCTGTGTGTGAGGTAATTTAAGGTGGTTCTGACAAGTGTCGTCGGCATCTTCATATCCGGTCACATTTGTTTATTTCACTTGTATGCCATGGCAGCAAGCCACTCCCATCCGGTCACATGGGCGGCAAGCCACTCCCATAAGGGAGGCAACACCCACAGAGTAGGTTCGAACAATTTTTGAAACCCACCACTGACCTGACTATACTTCCAACCAAAACAATGAGCTGTATATTATTCATTTTTTAAGAATACCTGTTCTTGAATTCTATTCTTGAGAAGAAAGCGTATTTTGTGCAGGTTCATCCATTTATAGCCTACAATAATTGTTTTAATGGTTTTTTTTAAAAAAAAACAAATTAAACAATTTTAAAATCAAATCAGGTGGACGACTGAATCTAATGGATGCCATGTTGTGAACAGACTTTCCGCAAACCACCAGGTCCTTCTGTGGTCTATTCTGAACAGTAGGAGTCATCCTTTTCTCAAATGAAGAGAGGAATCACAAGCGATGTTGAAGCCTAACTATGGTTAGCCGCAGCCATGTCATGCCAATAAACCTAGAAAATTGTTTGCTAACTAGAAATTTTGTAAAATGGACCCTACTTTTGAACCATACTTCTTATTTATTTTCCTCCTTAGACGAACAAGACCTCAGGTCTAAAAAGACTCTCGTGGTTTTTTGGTTTTTTTTGGTTTTTTTTGGTGGACTTCTGAACTTCCTCCAGTTGTGATAGATGGAGACTGATTCATTTCAAGAAAGGATATGATGAAACATAAATTGTAAGTCCTAAAGGGAGTACAATACAGCTAAAAGAGAGAAAAAAAGTCCATATGGGTCTCATTAAGATGAGAATTACATGATGTACAGTGTGTCATTAACAAGTAATTAGTATAGTTAGACAAGAAATCACAGGTATAGATGGCCACCCTCCCCAAGAAGTGTCCTGAAATGGATGAACTAAATTTGGAAGGATCATGCAGGCATCTTTCCAAACGGTTTCACCATATATGCTGTGTTGTGATTTGTTGAAGAAACAATCAGCAGCGTAATATTAATATGAATAGGTGTCTGTTGTGGCCCAGCAGGAGCCGTTGGAGCTGCCACCAGACTTTGACAGCGAGAGGCCCTATGAGTCGGCTTTGGAGGATGTGGAGGACCCTGGAAAGGGTTCCGACTCCGAGCAGGGAGCAGAGAGGCTGGTTGGCCACCAGGAGGTGCCTGAGCCTTGGACCAGTTGGGAGGAGACAAGGGAGAGTGATCCGGACGCCAGTACTGAGTTGTTCCTGGATGCCCGCCATCGAAGAACTAATAGGCGTCAGGAACAGTTGCGCAGTTACAGGAGGTAATTGCACTCAGCTGCTGGTCATTAGGCTCCTCTCCAGACTATAAAAAGACTACTTGGGCACATGCCCCTCTTTGCAGAAGTCAACACAGGATCGAATGTCGGAGAACATTGTTAGAAGCTGAGCAGGCTGGATTGCTGCCAAGCCTTATCTGTGTTTATTGCTGCCCAAGCTTGTCTGTGCCGGTTTGCTGCCAAAGACCTGTCTGTCTGTTAATTAAGTGCCATAATTTATCTTTGACTCAGAGTGTGCTTGGGTGTGGAACGAGGGGTGTCAGGACAGGTGTCCATCTTGTTTCATAGTGTTCCTTTCTCCCAATTTCCTTTGCAACAGCCCCCTCGTGTTAAGCTGGCTTGACAGAGAGTATCGAAGCCAAGCATCACCAAGTGAACTCCTGTTGCAGAGAGTAGATTAGAATCTGGGTTTCCCCAGTCCTACCCCAAATCTTAACACAGTGGTCCCCAACCTTTTTGGATCTGTGGACCAGCAGCGAGGGGGGGAGGAAGGCGATGGTTACATGCATACAACCTAAACCCACACATGCACAAATAAAGCTTTGTGTGCTCACCCACGCTTACGTGGCCCAGTTCCAGGGGTGGGTTCCTGCCAGTTCTAACCTCTTCTATAGAAGAGGTTCCACAAATCTAACGTGCCATTTAGAACTGGTTCCAGCTCCCTCCTCCTGCCTGCCACTCACTGATTGGCTGGCTCACCAATCACCCTGCCCGCCTCTAAAGTCCTATCTAAACCTTAAAGTCTTAAAGCTGTCAAGTTTGAACAACCCTGGAGTTTCTTTTCTAAAAGGTTAGGGACGCAAGGGTCTTGTAACTTGACAGCTTTAAGACTTGCGTGCTTCAATGCCAGAGTTCCTGAGCCAACATTTTGGTTGCTAAGCAAGAGCGTTGTTAAATGAATCTCACCACATTTTACAAGTTGGCCATGCCCACCCAGTGACATGACTGCCAAGTCACTCCCACCCTGTCACATAGCTGGCAAGCCACTCCCACCCTGTCACATGGCTGGCAAGCCATTCCCACCCTGTCACATGGCTGGCAAGCCATTCCCACCTGGTTACATGGCCGGTTAGCCACTCCCATTCAGCCACATGACTGCCAAGTCACTCCCACACTGTCACATAGCTGGCAAGCCATTCCCACCCAGTCACATGGCCGGCAAGCCACTCCCACAAAGCAGGCCACACCTACAGAAGAGGTTCTAAAAAAATTTGAAACCCACCACTGCCCAGTTCCAATGGGCCGTGGACAGGTCCCGGTCAATGGACCAGGAGTTGGAGGTCCATGCCTTAACTCCTATCCCACTGTGGCTTACCAATTCTAAAGAATTCTTTTGCTTTGCTTTCAAGAAAGATTATCTTGCTTTTGCTTTCTAAAATCATTACTGTGGTTGCTGCATTCTCAAACCTTCTGCTGCTGTCAAAGGGCTGTTCTAGGCAGGATTGTTGCAGGGGGGGCTGCTGGGGGGGTTCTCAGGGGTTCGGGAGAACCTCTAGCTAAGATTCTGTGTAGTTTGGAGAACCCCCAAAGACCACTCCTGGCTGGCCCTGCCCACCCTGCCTCGCCCACCCCACCCCTCCCAGGAGTCCCCTGCGGCCCATTTTGGAGCAGGTAAGTCCAGGGCGTGCATGGAAGCTTGGGGAAGGCAAAAAAACAGGCCTACCAGAAGTTCAGGAAGGCCAGAAACAGGCCCGTTTCCAGCTTCCAGAGATTCTCCGGAGCTGAGGAGGCTGTTTTCACCCTCCTGGAGGATCAAGGAAGGACTCCGGAGCCCAGGGTGGGCAAAAATGCCCCCTCTGCATTGGTGCAGGAGGCAGACTAGGCCACACCCACCATGGTTATGCCCACCCAGCAACTGGGCACAGAACCTCTTGCTAAAAATGTTAAAGCCCCCCCCTCTGGATTGTTGCATCTACCTACTGCCATTGTTTATGGTGAGGAACTGAAAGGATATTTTTCTTGGTTGAGCTGCAATATACTATATCTAGAATGATGCAAAAAAAGGCATTGCTGGTACTCAGCAGAACTTGTAGGGTGGAGTGAATGTCTGTGGAGATTCTCA
>NW_022473699.1:37500-46250 GCF_009769535.1 Thamnophis elegans | reverse complement strand
CGCAAATTTCTGCTGCTAAGCAAGGCAATTGCTCAGTGAGCTTTGCCCCATTCGACCTATCTTGCCATAGTCATTAAGCAAAATCAGTGCAATTGTCCAAAGCCACACGGTCGTTAAGCAAATCCGGCTTCCCTGTTGACTTTGCTTGCCAGAAGGCCGCAAAAGGGGATCACGTGATGCCACCCCCACCCCCAGGGCAGCGCAACCGTCAAAAGTACGAGTCACTTGCCAAGCATCTGAATTTTGATCACCTGAACCCTGGGATGCCACAGGAGTCATAAGTGTGGAAAGCAATCATAAGTCGGCTTTTCTTTTTTAGTGCCGTTCTAACTTTTTGTACCAGGTTTGGTCCTATGGCGATGGGCATCGTCTTGACCTTTGTCTGTAGCTCTTCAGCCCCCGAATCTCTCAATCTTTTTCTTCCCTTTTTCTGCAATAAAATAGGAGGCTGGCGGGGGAAAAATCAACTTTTTTGTAAGAATAAGCTCTGATTGTGGGGAAAAGAAGAAAGGAAACCAACTTGGCATTCAGGATTCCTCATTGCTGCCAGTTGGAAAGCAAAGAGGAACAAGAGAGAGCTGGGCCTTGATTATCCAAACTTAAATTTCACTTTTGAAGGGCCTTTTTTTTTAACGCTGTCCCTATTATTCCCCCCCAACTGAGTTTTGAACCCAATTCTTTTTTTCGTGAAAAGAATTATCGGAGGGAGGGGTGGGGGGGGGGTTACAGTCTTTTGTCCACCATTCTTTTCCCGAGCTGGTGCTGCGGATGTCTCACAGGACATGAGCCCCCCCCCCAATCCCATAATACCCAGTTCAAAGATTAGGCTGCGGAATCCTGGAATTCAGAGGGTCCCCCTTGAGGTCAGCTAGCCCAACCACCCATTGGCGGGGAGCCTTCACCCAGCCTGCTAGATAAATGACACTGCAGACTCTGTTCAAATGCAAGGGGGGCTCCCAGAATTCTCCATGCAGCATGCTTTAAGAGGGGAGGACTCCAAATCCCATAATCACCCATTCGGCATGCTTCAAGAGGGAAAGGACTTCAACTCCCAGAATCCCCCAGCCAGCATGCTTTAAGAGGAGAGGACTCCCACTCCCATAATCCCCCAGAAAGCATGCTTTAAGAGCGGAGGACTCCCACTCCCATAATCCCCCAGCCAGCAAAGTCCCTGTCCCCCTCTTATTTTAGATCTGGCCTTACAGAGCTGTGGGCAAAACTGTTGACAAACAGAATGGAAAATATTTGCGTTTGACTGATTTTGCTGCCAAATCTCTCTGGGTTTTTAACAAATGATAATCATGGAATTCAGAGTTGATTGTTTTTCATTCCAAAAAAAAAAATGTCATGTTTCGTTTCCGTGGCAGTGTGCTGCTGCTTTACTCTTTTTTTTAAAAAAGGCATATTTTACCATCTCTTTTTAGTTAATTTTTTAAATGCCTAATTGCAAACTGCCTTGAAGATGTTTTGAACTGGAAACTGGAAAGTTGTGAAATCAGAAACACTTAAATTGAATTAAATTGCTCCGACTTGCCACCAAAAAGGGGAAGTTGAGACAAACCCTGGTTTAATGAAGGTTTCCTCTGGCTATTTAGGGTGGTCGGAAGAGTCAAGGAAGGAAGGAAGGAAGGAAGGAAGGAAGGAAGGAAGGAAGGAAGGAGGGAGGGAGGGAGGGAGGGAGGGAGGGAGGGAGGAAGAGGAAGGAAGGAAGATAAGAAGGAGAAAAAGGAAGCAAGGAAGGAAGGAGGGAGAAAAAGGAAGGAATGAGGGAAGGAAATTAATCAAGGACTAAGGACATGATAGCAGCCTTCCAATATCTCCGGGGTTGCTACAAAGAAGAGGGAGTCAAGCTATTCTCCAGGGCACCTGAGGGCAGAACAAGAAGCAATGGGTGGAAACTAATCAAGGAGAGAAGCAACTTAGAACTGAGGAGAAATTTCCTGACAGTGAGAACAGTGAATCAGTGGAACAGAAATTGCCTCCAGAAGTTGTGAATGCTCCAACACTGGAAGTCTTTAAGAAGATGTTGGATAGCCATTTGTCTGAAATGGTAGAGGGTTCCCTGCCTAAGCAGGGGGTTGGACTGGAAGACCTCCAAGGTCCCTTCCAATTCTGTTATTCTTATTCTTCTTATTATTTATTTATTGGATTTATATAGATTTATTCTATCCCTTATTCCATTCCATTCCATTCCATTCCATTCTATTCTATTCTAGAGAATATTTCTTGACAGTCAGAACAATTAATAATTAAACAACATACTTCCTGCTGCTGCTCCATTGGTTGAGTTTTTCAAAATAGATCAGAAAACCATTTGACCAGGAAGCAGGGGGTCAGACTGGAGGACCTCTGAGGTCCCTTCCAGCCCTAGGATTCAAAGTCCTCCGCTCAGCGGCTTCTTAGCCGAGACCAAGCCAAGTTCCAGCCCTTTCTCAAACAGCTGCCGTTCAGCCTAAAACAACAGGGGTGGATTTAAAAATAAAATAAAATAAACCGTATTAATAAATGGCTCACTATGGGATGTTTACATCCAAGCTGAACATGGTTTAGCAACTGTGTCAGGCCAGGACAGCCCAGGATTGATGAACAGTAAAGACCGTTGCACACCGTTGCCCCTTGCTGCAAAAATTTCAATTAATCCTATTATTTTCTGGATTAAGAAGGAAGGAAAATCTCTAAGAAAAAGATCACACCTGTTGAGAAACCCCCCCCCCCCAAAATATCAAACTTTCTGCAGCATCCTTTGAGCGCTGGGCAGAGGAGCTGCATTGCGATGAACAACGATGCCCATCTGAACGAAAATACACATGTTCCTCAGATTACGACCAAAATTCAGCCCAGCATTTCCGTCGCTAAGCAAGACCAAAGTGAGATTGCCCCTATTTTACGGCCTCCTTGCCATGTTGTTCCGTGAATCCCCGCAGTTCTTGAGTGAGTCACACGGTTTGACTTTGCTTGCAAGAAGGTCGCAAAAGGGGACGGCGTGACATTGCAACCGTCATAAATCCGAATCCTTTGCCAGGCGTCTGAGTTTCAGTCACGTGACCCTGGGGATGCTGCAGTGGCTGTAGGTGTGAAATGGCCATAAGTCACTATTTTCAGTGTCACTGTCACTTCAAGGTTTTAAGTAGAGGAGGACTGTCTAGATTTTTACCGTTGTAACTTTGAACGGCCACTAAGGGAAAAGGCTGCATGTCAAGGACTTCCTCTGTGTTCGCTTTTCTTGCCTGGGTCCAACTGAGCATTGGCCGATTGGCCTTTTGTCTGAAACGATAGGTTTTCCTGCTAGAGCAGGAGGGGGGGGTCGGTCTAGAAGACCTCCAAGGTCCCTTCCAACTCTATAGGTAGACCTCGACTCACAAGACTTGTATTTATGACGGTTGTGGGAGTCACGTGATCCCCTTTTGCGACCTTCCGACAAGCAAAGTCACCGGGGAAGCTAGATTCACTTAACGACCATGTTACTATCTTCACAACCGCAACGATTCACTTAAGAACTGGGACAAGAAAGGTCTTAAAATGGGATATATACTGTATATGTCCCATTTTAAGACCTTTCTTGTCCCAGTTCTTAAGTGAATCGTTGCGGTTGTAAAATAGATTCATGATTTAGGCAGAAAAAGATGTACATTTATTCTCTCTCTCTCTCTCTCTCCCCCTCCATCCCTCCCTCTCCCTCCATCCTTCCTTTTCCATCCCTCCCTCTCTCCCTCCTTCTCTGTCCTTCTCCCCTCCCTTCCTCTCTCTATCCCCCTCTCCACCTCCTCCCTCCCTCCTTCTCTCTCTCCCCCTCCATCCCTCCCTCTCCCTCCATCCTTCCCTCTCTGTCCCTCCCTTTCTTCCTCCTTCTCTGTCCTTCTCCCCTCCCCCTCTCTCTCTATCCCCCTCTCCACCTCCCTCCCTCCCTCCTTCTCTCTCTCCCCTCCATCCCTCCCTCTCCCTCCCTCCCTCTCTGTCCCTCCCTTTCTTCCTCCTTCTCTGTCCTTCTCCCCTCCCCCTCTCTCTCTATCCCCCTCTCCACCACCCTCTCTCCCTCCTTCTCTATCTCCCCCTCCATCCCTCCCTCTCCCTCCATCCCTCCCTTTCCGTCCCTCCCTCTCTCCCTCCTTCTCTGTCCTTCTCCCCTCCCTCCCTCTCTCTATCCCTCTCTCCCGCCTTCTCTCTCCTTCTTTCCTTCCCTCCCTTTCTCCCCCCTCCCTCTCTCTTCCTCCCTCCCTCCCTCTCTCCTCCTCTCTCCCCTCCCTCTCTCCCCATCTCCAGATTTTTTAACCAAGCCCTGGAATGTCTCAACTCAGCTGCCCCCAAAAAGCCTCCTTGGCCATCTGGACATAACTGAGGATTAAAATACAACTCGCCTTTTAAAGTTTGCTCTGCTTTCTAAAAAGTTCCCAGCGAGACACCAGATCAGCCTGTTCCAGGGGCTGATAACAGCGGATAAACAGAGTTAGCGCAGATCAGAAAAGGATGCAGCTATTGAATTCTTTCTTTTTAATGGGGAAAAAAAGAGAAAAGCAAGCCAGATGCCCCCTCCCATCCCCGACCCACTAAACAGAATCAATCTTGCATTTCCTTATTCGGAGATGGATTTAATGTGATTAGTTTGCAGAACAAAATTGCAAAAAAAAAAAAAAGGAAAAAGGAAAAAATGCTTTTGGAATCATCCGGCTGCGACTGGCAGAGATGTTTAACCCAAAAACATGTTATTAAATACAGGTAGTCCTCGACTTATGAGCACAATTGACACCCCCCCAACATCTCTGTTGCTAAGTGAGACATTTGTTAAGTGAGCCTTGTCCCGTTTTACGACCTTTCCTGCCACAATTGTTAAGTGAGTCACGTGGACGTTAAGTGAATCTGGCTTCCCTGTTGACCTTCCTGTGTCAGAAGGTCACAAAAGTGGATCAAGTCACACACACACACACACACCGGACACCGCAACCGTCATAAAAGCGAGCCAGTGGCCAAGGTTCCAAATTTTTTTTATCATGTGACCTTGGGAGGGTGTTGAAATGGATTTAAGTGTGAAAAAACGGAGATAGGGTTTTTTTTTCACAGCCGTTGTAACTTTGAACGGTCACTAAATGAACTCTTGTAAGTCGAAGTCTAGCTAAACATTATTAAAATGACAGGGGAGATGCGAAGATGGACAGAAGAAGCACGTTTGAGAATTGCTTCTCCCCCCCCGGTTTTTTTAAGCAGTAACGTAATTTCTTTTTTAAAAAAAAAACTTGGGTGCATTTTAAAACTTAAATGTTAAGAACTTGGGTGCCTTCGTTTCTAAACTAAGTTTTAATCACTTAAGTGATTAAAAAATTGAGTGCATGCTTTTTTTCATCCAATTTTTCAACTTTCTTTTTTTAATTCGGTTGCATTCGTTTTTAAAGTAATTTTTAAACTTAACTGTTAAAAGCTTGGATGAAAAAAAGTGACTTATGATTGTTTTCACAACTTACAATTGTTGCAGCATCCTCACAGTTTGTTGTTGTTAGTTGCGAAGGCGTGTCCGACCCATCACGACCCCATGGACCACGTTCCTCCAGGCCTTCCTGTCCTCTACCATTTAAGCTCACGCCAACAGCTTCAGTGACTCCCTCCGGCCACCTCATTCTCTGTCCTCCCCTTCTTCTTCTTCTGCCCTCCATCGTTCCCAGCATGAGGCTCTTCTCCAGGGAGTCCTTCTTCCTTCTCACTAGGTGGCCAAAGTCTTTGAGTTTCCTCTTCAGGATCTGGCCTTCTAAAGAGCAGTCAGGGTTGATCTCCTCTAGGACTGACCGGTTGGATGGCCTTGCAGTCCAAGGGACTCAATGCAGGAATCTTCTTCTCCAGCACCAGAGTTCAAAGGCCTCCATTCTTTGGCTTTCAGCCTTCCTTATGGTCCAACCTTCACAGCCATCCATTGCAACTGGGAAAACAGATTGCAAAAAATATATATGATGCTTTCAAATTGTGGTGTTGGTGAAGACTCTTGGGAGTCCCTTGGATTCCAAGGATATCATATCAGTCAATCCTGAAGAAAATCAGTTCTGATTTTGATTGTTGGAAGGACAGATACTGAAGCTCAAATATTTTGGCCACCAAATGAGAAGAGAGGATTCCTTGGAGAAAACCTTAAGGTTGGGAAAGAAGGTGAAAGGAGAAGGGGATGACAGAGGATGAGATCCAAGGGACTCAATGCAGGAGTCTTCATCTCCAGCACCAGAGTTCAAAGGCCTCCATTCTTTGGCCCTCAGCCTTCCTTATAGTCCAACCTTCACAGCCATCCATTGCAACTGGGAAAACCATCATCTTGACTAGACGCGCTTTTGATTGACAAGGTGATGTCTCTGCTTTTTAGTATGCTGTCTATATTTGCCATAGCTTTCCTCCCTAGGAACAAGCCTCTTTTGATTTATTGGCTGCAGAAACCTCACAGTTACGAGATCAAAATTCGGCCTCTGGCAACTGACTCGTATTTACGACGGTCACAGCGTCCCAGGGTCACGTGATCCCCTTTTGTCAAATGGGGAAGCCCGATTCGCTTAACAACTATGTACTAACTTAGCAACTGCAATGATTCACTTAACAACGGAGACAAGAAAGGTTGTTGAATGGGCCAAAACTCACATAACAAATGGCTCACTTAATGACATAAAGTTTGGTCTCAATTGTAGTCCTAAGTCGAGAACTATTTGTATAAATGTTATATAATATAGAGGCAGTCCTCAACTTGCAACAGTTCACCTAATGACCGTTGAGGGATGGCACAGAAAAAGCAGACTTACGACGGTTTTTCATGTTATGACCATGGCAGTATCCCCATGATCTCATCATTAAAGAATCACATGATTGGCAACAGACTTGTATTTATGACAGTCACAGAATCCTGGGGTCACGTGATTCCCTTTTGCATTCATCTGCCAAGCAAATTCAGTGGGGAAGCGAGATCCGCTTAACAGACGCAATGATTTCCTTAACAACTGTGGCAAAAAGGTCATAAAATGGGCCAAAACTCATTTAAGGAATGGCTCACTTAATGACATAAATTTTGTGGTCAATTGTGGTTGCAAGTTGAGGACCACCTGTATGTATGATTAGATATTTTATATTATATATATGTAATTTACTATTATTATTTAAACATAATTTATAATAATATAATAAATAAATGATCAATGATTATAAATAGTTACGTTAATAGCAGTATATAATATTTACACAATAATATTACCATCATTTCTGTTGGTAGTAGTTGATTATTGATTATCTGTTATTAAAAATAGATGGATAATCAATTATTCGTAATGAAATCTGAATAGTTGAAGACAAACCTCCAGTTGTAAACGCCCCCTGACTCTACTTTCCAAACCCACCCAATAATTTGTTTTCTATTTTGGATAATCTGAAATAAGATCCCCCCCCCCCCCGCCTCCCAGGAGTTGTTTTTCCCTGCCTGAGGTGGAAATTCAACCCAGGAGTAATTGGGCATCTCTCACAAACTATGAAAGTTTTATTTTGCAAAATTAGTGTTTGCGATTAAAAGCCACAATGGGTGGCAGGGGAGAGGGAAGGAGGGGGGTTACCTGAAAACAAACCTTTTGCCTTGCCTCCCCCACCCCATTTTTTTTACTTGCCTGCCCCCATACACACCATGAACTCCCAGATGTTTGCACAGCTGGTTCCCTGGGAGAAGGTTTTAAAAAAATTCAAAAAATGAGGCCATTTCAGTCCTTGTAAGTCTCTTTGCTCCTATGGACTGGAGAACTGGTGTTGGGGTTCCTCCCCCCCCCCCTTTAATTCCACCTGGCCTTCCATGCAGGAGTTCAACTCCCATTTTTTTAAATTTAATTTTTTCATTTCATTTCATTTCATTTGTTTATTTTATTTTATTTTATTTATTATTTATTTATTTATTTATTTTATTTATTTTATTTATTTATTTATTTTATTTATTTTATTTATTTTATTTATTTTATTTATTTTATTATTTATTTTATTATTTATTTTATTTATTTTATTTATTTTATTTATTTTATTTATTTTATTTATTTTATTTATTTTATTTATATTTTGTTTATTTTGTTTATTTTATTATTTTTATTTATTTATTTATTTTATTTTATTTTTTATTTTTTTATTTTTTATTTTTTATTTTTTTATTTATTTTATTTATTTTATTTATTTTATTTATTTTATTTATTTTATTTATTTTATTTATTTTATTTATTTTATTTATATTATTTATATTTTGTTTATTTTGTTTATTTTGTTTATTTTGTTTATTTTGTTTATTTTGTTTATTTTGTTTATTTTGTTTATTTTGTTTATTTTGTTTATTTTGTTTATTTTGTTTATTTTGTTTATTTTGTTTTATTTTAATTTTTACATTATTATTTTAATTAATTTTTATTTACATTATTACTTTATTTATTTTTTATTTTATTGTTTTATTTATTTTTATTTCTTATTTTATTTATTTTATATTATTATTTTTATTTTTTATTTTATACTATTTTGTTTATTATTTTTATATTATTATTTTTATATTATTATTTTTATTTATTTTATTTACATTATTATTTTTATTTACATCATCATCATCATCATCATTTACTTTTAATTTCTATTATTATTTCTTTTATTCCTTAAGCATGAAACCCAGTCAAGTGAAAAATAAAAAATAATGCAAATAAAAATTATTACTATTATTTAATTTGTATGTTTTTTTATTTATGCTTTTAAGAGAAGTGGGCTTCGATTCCCAGAATTACCTA